>NC_081181.1:185481036-185696036 GCF_029867415.1 Vicia villosa | reverse complement strand
GGAATGATGAACCTGTTCCAAGGTGTGTTTTTAGAATATTGATTGTGTATACTTTTCATAATATTCCGGATTATGCCATGTCAAAAAACTGATTTAATACTTAATTCTAAATCTGATACAAATTTGAAGTTCAGACTGCTGATAGCAAATACATGACAAGGTTTGTCATTTGAGACAGTGATTGTGTCAAATTGATTGGAAAATATGTCCTTGAGCTTGAATGTGTTATTTATATTTGACATTTTATTAATGCTTTGTATCATTTTAGGTTGGTAAAGATAATCCCTTAGTATATTCATATCCACTAGATGCAATGTTGAAGAAAGAGTTGGCAATTAGAGTCGTCTTTCAACCAAAATATGGCTGATTGTTTGTTGTTGGATTCAGAGATAACGAAGAGTCACGTAAGAAAATAAGAGACCAATTCAAGTATGAAGAGGTAGTCTAATAGCAAATACTTATATAGTTAGATACTTTATTATAAATTGATCCCTTATTTTCAATTTTTTTCAGCATACATCCAAATTACAAATTTCTTAGACTTCCATGCAGGACGAACTTGCAATTGATTATGTAATACTATTCCTCTATCATTCATCTTTATTTTACAATTTCCTTCTTTGATTCTGTATTTTATTTCTGTTATTAACAAGTTTGCAGTACAATTTCAGATACTTATTCTTATATGTTTTATATGAATCATGCAGGACTCTATGTTTGCCTCAGCTGATTATGATCCTGTTGGTGAAAATATTCAGGCCTCGCTCTTTCGAAAAGATCTCCAACTCATTCGGTAAATGATCTGAATAATGTTCAACTGTCATCTACAAAGTTAATGAAAGATGTTTAAAAGAAAAAAATAATATTCCATTTTCAAAAATTCAGGCCTCACTCTTTCGAAAAGATCTGCGACTGATTCGATAAATAATTTGAATAATGTTCACCTATCATCCACAAAGTTAATGAAAGATGTTTAAAAGGAAAAATAATATTCCATTTTTCTACTAGATCATTTATCAATATGTTCTTAGTTATTTAGTTGTATTTTTACCTATGTTGACATACATAGATAGTTTCAACCATGATCAATGTTTGTAAAATTTGATTTTTTAACTTAAGACCTATCCTCAATGCTATAAATCTTCCTTTTTAAAATTAAGACCTATCCTCAATGCTATAAATCTTCCTTTTTAAAATTGTTTCGTCTTCTCATCTGTTTATACACTTCTGCTTAGATATTGTTTTCTGGTTATTTGTGTTTATTGGTCTTCTGATGTATCTGTCCAAAATGCATTGCTATCTAATCTGTCAAAATTGCATTAAACTTCATTTGTATAATAACTCAACTTTATAATAAACTTCCATATGTCCATTAATAGTTGTCATGTCTATGATACCTTTGAGTTTTGTTTTCCTCACTGAAGTCTCATTTTATTGTAAAAGATTCTTATGACACAACATACAAAGGGTAAATGTGTGTTAGCTTAAAAATAGAAACAAACAATCAAAAACATTTTTTTGTGGTTGTTTTATGGAAAAACTATTTTCAAATTAAGTGAAAAATCAACTTAATCGTATTTTATTCGAACAAATTTTGTTCTGTCAGTTGAACTATCTATTGAATGAATATGAAATATTAATATATACAATTTCAAAACCTAAACAAATTCTTGTGAACTTTTGGAACCAATCGGCAAGTCAATGAAACTCTATTTGAAGTTCTTGATATATTCTTACACTCTTCTTTTCCTATTGTTTCCTCCTTATCCTCTGAGCCAGAAAGGTGTCTGTATGATGCATTGTGTTTCAAAGCTTCAGCTTCATTTACAGCCTGGAAAAGACATAGCATGAAGCATGAAGAATAATTAAAAATGCAATCGATTATTAATGGCGTAAAAATTTAGTATCTGTGTAGCCTTACCCCATCATAGCCATGTACCTCACAATCTTTTATACCATGCAAGTAATCTGTAATCACATGCAGAATGTTACTATTAAGCGCTTATTCAATAATCTTAAACTGAATTATACACGTATCGTAAGCTATTTTCATAAATATGTTAAGTCCGGAAAAACTCTTTCAAACACTTTCTTATTATGTTACGAAATAGTGATTTATTATAGTACTTGAGAACAATAACCTTACCGGTGTATGCCTTATCCTTGAATATTAATAAACTGCGAGGCATCAATATAACAGAGAATGGACGGTGATCGTCAAGCCACTTATCTTTCACGGTCTCAATAGTTTCTCCATCCGATTCTTTGTCAATAACTTGTGAATCAAGTTTTAAGCTGGCATGGGGAGTGAAGTCCATGACAACAGGAGATCCAATTGATAGAATAGCTACAACTGGAAAATAGGAAGGTCCGTCTTGGTGTGGCTGTATGATAAAACATAAAGGAATGTATTGGTGTCAGACACCACACACCCCGTCAATGAATCATGATTGTTATCGTATAAACATAAAGGACCAAGAACAGAGAACGAACAGTGAAATGTTAAACGGTCTAGATTTCACTTTTAAAAGAAAAAAATAGTGATCAAATAAATGGCCATAAGCAGGGGTTGAGGTTCCGGACAAACCATTATGCCTTGGTTAGGTTGGTATTCATTTATGAGAACATGATTGATTGGTGATGGGAAAAGTCCCAATTCTTCAGATATTTTATGTGTGAGATTTGTTAACCATGGAGGCACTACAAGAGAGAGATATCATAATATATTAGCAGAAAAATGAAAAATCAAACCATTTAATCATCTTGAAGTAAATATATCCTCACTTACAAGCTTGAGGTAGAAGGCCCTTCTCATGGACAACGCCGCCTGCATTAAAAAGTGACGAGAAATAGTTGATCAACATTATCTAGGACAGAATTTTCAAATCATCTCTGATAAACATCAGTAATTTAGTTGGTAATACAAAAGAAAAATATTTTCATCGCATGGATATTTTCAAATTTCCCAAGGAAAAAAAAGAGTCGACAATAAGTCACGAAGCGTTATTATTGTTGTTATTTCGACTCTTTGCAATGAAGGACTGCTCAATCACAATATTTCAACTATGGTTTTCACTAATATAAATATGAAATGGGTTATTATAATGAGACAGATTTCATGTCCATGTCAGCACAAAATAAGGACTATGGCATGGGAAATCTGGACACAGCCCCTTCTCCTAAAAAAAACAAGAAAAAGAAGAATTCATTGTGAAACATAACTATGAAGCAATATCAGAACACATACAAGTCGATATTGATAATATTTTTCCAAAAAGTAAAAATAAGTAATTGAATCGAATGTAACCTCACACCGACATCTAGGTTTGGATATCATAAAACGAATCGAGCGGAATGGAAAGGGGTGGAGTGGAATGAAGCAGATTGGAGCGGAATGAATATTCCATTCTATTTTTTGAAAATTTTACGGCGGAAACGGTAAACTCTTCATTCTGCCAATCGGAGGGGAAGAAAGAAGTTTGGTGGTAAGTGATGGAATGAAATAGAATCCATATCACTCCAGTGTATTCCATTTTAAATGATCCAAACAACAAAATACCGATCCATTCCATCTCATACCACTCCATTCCGCTCCATTCTATTCCATTTTAAATGATTCAAACAATGAAATACCAGTCCATTCCATCCCATACCACTTCATTCCGCTCTGCTCTATTCCATTTTAAATCATCCAAACAATGGAATATCACTCCATTCCATCCCGTACCACTCCATTCAATTCCATCAATCCAAACAAAGCCTTGAAGTGTGGCACTACATAGATCATAAGCAAAATTACTTATAAAGGGAAGTTAATTTCCTAATTTCTATTTTCTTATTATTTTCCACTTTCTACCAACCTCAACCTTCAAAAAAAAAACTAAATTATTTCTATGTTTATAGGTGTGAAGTGCAGAAATTAATAGTCTTGAAGCATACCCCAATTCTGAAGCCTTCTATTCTTCAACAACTTCCACTTAGATGAAGGAGCTCCATAAATCTAATAACAAACCAAACAAACAAAAAAAATCAGTTTTTTTTTTTACTAAGATAACATAATTAACAAAAGAAGCAATAGGTTGAAAAGATTCATACATTGTTGAGAAGAAGGGTTTGATCAGCATCAGTGAGGAAGTCAGGAATATAAAATAAATTTGGCAAAGAGCCAATTTTGAAATTAGCTAAATCTTGTTCTTTTGCTTCAATTTGTTCCATTACACTGCAAAATCAAGGGTTTGAAATGTGATAAGAATGAAATAAGAATTGTGACAGTAACTAGGAGTGTAGAAGATGGAATTTCATTAGGACTTACGGTGAAGTTATAGAGAGAAGTTGTTCAGGAAGCGGCGGAGCGAGAAGAGAATAACGGAAGCTGCGGTGGTGGGAGTTCGGTAGGACGGTGGTTGAACAGAAGAAAGGGGAGAGTCTGGAACTTAATAAAAAAAAGAATTAAATATGTGTAAAAAATAAATAAATAAAAACTATATTAGGTTAGGGTTTATGTATTTAAAAAATGATTTTTAATTTTTTTTTTCAAAACGAAAAATTATTCGTATAATTTTTTTAAATGATAATAATAATTTTATTTTAAAAGTTGTTGTTGATATCTAGTAATTTAACTATTTATTATTTTAGATTTTAACATAATAAAAATGATTTAATTTAAAAAATATGTATTTTATAAATAACTAGACGTTTCCGTACGATGCACGGGAAATATCTCTTTTTCCTTGCGCGATCATCCTTGGTTTTATTATCGCAAAAATTGAAGCAATTTCTTCGACAAATAATTGACTTAACATAAAAAGAAGAAAAAAACAATAATTCGAAACAACATTACAATTTTCAATATTATATCCATTTTAAGTTTGGTTTGTTTTGATTTTTAACTAATTTAAATCAAACAATAACAAATCAACTTTATAATGCAATTAATATACACACTTGATCATGAATGTATAAATTTAGAAGATTCCTTAACAAAATATATAAATAAAGAACAAACTTATGCATAGAAAATTGAGAGAGTAAAGTAGTCTCATGATCCTAATTGTGAATTTATGAAGTAGTCTATAAATTCTAAAGATTCTTTAACAAAATATATAAATAAAGAAAATACATATGCAAAGAAAATTGAAAGAACTTAAAGAAGTCTGTCTAATAAACCAAAATCCTAAAACTTATGTAAAGAAAATTGAAAGAACTTAAAGAATTCTAATAAACCAAGATCCTACTTGTGAATTTATGAAGTGGTCTATTGAGATACATGACTTTTGTTTTTCAATTGAAGAATGAATGTAAAGATTTCTCTATTCGGTCTCATAAACGAAATATGTCCACTTCCTATTATTTATATACTTAGGTAATTGCTCAAACATCATGCAGTGTGCTATCAAACAGTTTTATAAGTAAATATGGCCACGAAATATATAGGATCCACGTTTTTTTAAAACTCAATTAATTACTTAAATTGATTTAGTGGGGTGTTATGTCCACTACTTAAATTGATTTAGTGGTATGATATATATTATATTAATTTAATTGTTAATTAATTATTAAATTAATTAATTAAAAGAAAATTTGATTTTAATTTAATTGTTAATTAATTATTAAATTAATTAATTAAAAGAAAATTTGATTTTAATTTAATTGTTGTTAATTAATTATAAAATTAATTAATTAAAAGAAAATTTTAATTTAATTTAATTGTTAATTAATAGAAAATAACTTGGTGGAATTTTTTTGACGGGAAATTTTGATAATATAAATTATAAGATTATAATTTAGTATGATATGATGATTTATAAAAAAATTAATTACTCTGTATCTTTTTTAAAGGTTAGTTCTTTTTTTTCATTTTATGCATAGTAAAAATAATAATTTTTTTTTGTTATTTTTCAAAATATAATGGTTATTTTTCAGAAAATATTATTAATTTATTTAATAATTATATCTTTTTGTAATAAATAATTAAAACAAATTTTAAAAAATTATAATTAATATATTACTTTAAATTTTAAAAACCACTATTCAAAAAAATAAAAAATCTTTAAGAAAAAACACTTAACAAAAGAGAGAATATTTAAAATCGTTTCAATTTTAATTCATTTAAATAAAATATATCTTTTAAACCAATTCAATAAAGATGTGATAATGAGATTTATTTGATTGATTGGTTTATATTATATTTTAAATTTTATTTTGTCTCTTAGATACCTGATAACTTAATTTTTTTAAAAATAAAATATATTTTTGAATCAATTTTAAAAATATATTAAATAAAAAACTTAATTGATATGACATATTTTTAAATTTATAATTTACTAACTTGTATGATAATAAAAGATTTGCTTAATAACAATTCTTCATCGTGATAAAATTGATAATCAATATCAATGACAAAAACATATATAATTAATATATTATATTATATATTTATAATTAAGTTAAATTTTATAATGCATAATTTATAGGGTTAATTATGTCAGTGGTTCGTATAAATATGCGATCCTGCATTTTTAGTCCCTCTAATTTTTTTTTAAATAATGGTCTCTGTAAAATTTGACGTCCCCATATATGAGAAATTTTTTTAGGGTTTAGTCATCTCACTTAAATATAAAACAAATAACATTATTATAAACACTAACATACGTGTCAAAAAAAACATACACTTAGCAAATTCTAAAGATTCTCTACCCCCAAATCGTGCCTTTCACCATCTTCTTCACAATTGTGCATCTTCTTCTTCATCTTTCTTCATCGTGCTTAGTCGCTACACAAGGTATGGCGTCTTCTTCAATTAGAAGCAAATCGATTTCAGTGCAGTAAACAAGTGTGAGCAATCGTAGATGGTGAATGTGTGCTTGCAATCTTCGTATGATTTTGTATTGTTGCAAGAACGCGCGTACGAGACAGAGTGCTCTAGAGATGTCCCTTTTGGCAAAGCGAGGAAACGTGTAATCTATTCGAATGGGATTATGATATGGGACCAGAGCACGATGTAATAGAGAGTTTATATGAAGAATGGAGAAATGATCCGACCAAGATAATTGGGATGCAATCTATTGAAATCTTGAAGGAGTTATATGAGTCAGCAATGAAGAAGAATGTGGAATTGCAGATCCAGCATAAGTCAGATGGTTTTTGTGGCAAGATGAAGAAAATTTGCCTCATTTTTTCGTTCACGGTCAATTTGTACTTGTTAGTTAAATGTAAATGTTGAAGGATTATGGTAAATTGGTGTGTTTTGTTAGTGTTTACCATAACACGTAACTTGTAATTGTTTCTGAAATGGAATACAATGTTGCAGTATGAGTTTAATAATTGTTTGTTAATGTTGTTGTTATAAGACCTATAAGTTAACATCTCCCATGATAAGTGCTCTATAATTTGACATGTTTCATAATAACTGACCTATAATTTGACATCTTCAATATTATAAGTGATATATTGTTTGACATGTTTCATAATAAGTGAAATTATATTTTCCATGTTCCATAATAAGTGATCTATAATTTGAATGCATCAGTAGACATCTTCCATATTATAAGTCACCATAATAAGTAGACATAACTTTAATTTGACAAAATAAGGTGACCTTGAATAAGGTTCATTATCATTACATTTCAGATAGTTTGATCAGTTGAGTTAAACAAAAAAGGTTCCAAAAGATTACAAGTAAACATAACAGACTGCAGAGTTAAGCATTTGATTACAAAAAAGGTTCCTAAACATAATCAGTACATTCTTTGTTCACTCTGTTAGGCCTTTGTATATGTCATCCCATTTCTTTTTCTTGATGACACCACTAGTCGAGTCTCCCATGGTTTCTCCATCCTCAGTGATCACCAAAGGATCATCTGGTTTTTTTCTTGAACTTGTAACAACCTTTGTCTTGAGGCTCCTGAGTTTGTCACTTTGCCGTTTTGCTACTTGAACATCAGTTTTACTTTTTTTGGTCTTGGTATGCACTTGTGTTGAAGAATGGACTGGTGGTTTGATCTAAACTTGTGTTGAAGAAGAGGTTGATGGTTTGATCTGCACTTGTATTGAAGAAGAGGCTGGTGGTTTGAATGGTTTAGTCTTAGCTTTTTTTGGAGCTAGGCCATAGAAAATTCTGGGTTCAGACTTGGGCTTGATAGCAGTTGGTACAGGGTCAACTGTTTCAACAACACTTGGTTGAGGATATATTGTTGCAACATCTTTTTGCTTCAGGGGTGAAGTGTCCACACGCAAAGGCTGAATGTCCAAGGCATCACCCCAATCCAGCAAGGCCGCTAGTGTTTCAGCATCCCATTCAGTGTACTTATAAATATGTGAAGACTGTGTTGCTTGTGCTGTTCCATTTGTTCCATCTCCATCATTCAGAGTTTGACTGCCACTTGAATGCACCTTTGTTTTCTTGGACTTGACATTTTTTGAAGTTTTGGCCTTAGGCATACGCTAGTAACATCAATTGAATACCAATAATAAGTCAGTTGAAGAAAAATAGCAAACTAAATATGATATAACAAATCAATTGAATACCTTTTTTTATTGCTGCCATATTGACCTGGACTGTTTGACTGGCCTGTGTCAGCAGCATCTCCGTCATTCCTAAATGGCATTAAATCTTGTTCAAAAGTTTCATTTTCAGGTTTCCACCATATCTTAAGAGTTTTTTTATCAAACTCAGGTTCAATGGTTTTCACTAAGTCACATGCTTCAAAAAACGACCAATAATCTATGTGTTGGCTATTAAACCCAATTACATCCCCACCATCGTATCTAATTATTTATTTGCATCCTTGCCAGGTGGAAGCATTAATATGGCATGTCATCTAACACCACTATCATCTTTAAGGCTGTTATCGGTCCGGGCCGGATATCAAGGGTCCAGAGAGTCGGACCGAAGTCCTTATCGGGTAAACCGGGATCGGACCATAATAGTGATGGTCCAAAAAAGGAAACGAAATCTGATCGAATCATTCGGGTAAACCGAAAACGGACCGAATTATTGGATGAAAGTCTTGTGGAACCGAGACCGGATCGATTTTAATCGGATGGATACCCGGTCCACCCGAAATAATTGAATTTTCTAAATATTTCCATAATTCAATTTTTTTTTAAATTATATTCACTTTTAATATAATAATGTTGCAAAAACAATATTGAATACATACCAAATAAATAACATAACATATTAACATTACACATCAAAATAAGATGTTCAAAAAAGGATTACAGAACATTGTTCAAAATAAGATTTGCCACCCACAAATATTCTTCAAGCATTGTTTTTAAAAGAGCTACAAAATAAGATCATATTTTTTCTTGCCTCAGAACAATGTCATCATTGGCATCAAATATTTTCAAGCTGCAGTTGTAGAAGCAGCGACATTCGGATCCTCACCAAAATGATACGATAAAGGTTCATCCTGTGGTTCTTCAAGAACACTAGCAGTGCAGCCCTTTTTGATTCCATACCTCTCTTTCACCCAATCACCCCCACAAACAACCATTTCAACCGTCTTAGTTTTCATTGAAGATCGTTTAGGATCAATAATCCTCTTACCAGCACTAAAAGTTGCTTCAGAAGCAACAGTGGTCACTGGAACAATTAGGATATCCTTTGCCAATTTACTAAGAACATGATACTTGGCTTCATTCCCCATCCACCAAGTTAATACATCAAACTTTGATTTTTGTGGAACTTTCAATGGAGGCTCCTAAAGATACAATTCAAGATCAGATTTTGAATTACTACTCACAACAGTTTCTAAAAACATCTCAAAACTCCTTCTTCCCAACCCAGAAATAGAACCTACTTCAAGGGTTCCAGATACAGGGGATATATCATCTGTTATTCCATAGGTATCATGATACATTTTGAAGAGAGAATTCAAGTTAGTTGCCAACTCTTGTTCATATTTATTGGCTTGAGTAGGATTTGGATACAAGAGGGGATATACCCATTTGATGAAGATCATTTATACCTAATTGAACAAGTAGAGTTGTCAACTAACTTAAATTCATCTATACCTATTTGAACAAGTAGAGTTTTAAACATTTTTTGCCTCAGAAATAATATTCATCATAGGCAAATTGGCCTCAGAAATCATCACAAGCAGAGGCAACATAATTGAATCATAAACAATCTAGTCACACAAAATTTGCCTCAGAAATCATCACAGGAAAACATGCAACATAATTGAGTCAAGATACAATTGAGTCACGGCAAATTGGCCTCAGAAATCATCATAGACAAACAGGCAACATAATTGACTCAAGATACAATTCAGTTACAACAAATTGGCCTCAGAAATCATCACAGACAGACAGGCAACATAATTGAATCAGAAACAATCCAGTCACACAAAATAAGCCTCATAAATCATCACAGGAAGACATGCAATATAATTGAATCATAAACAATTGAGTCACATTAAATTGGCCTCAGAAAATCATCATAGGCATACAGGCATCAGAGTTGAATCAGACACAATTCAGTCACACAAAATTGGCCTTATAAATCATCACAGGCAGACAAGCAAAATAATTGAATCAGAAACAATTCAGTCACACAAAATTTGCCTCATAAATCATCACAGGCAGACAGGCATCAGATTTGAATCAGACACAATTCAGTCACACAAAATTGGTCTCATAAATCATCAAATAAAGTTGCAACCTAATTAGGCTACCTAATTAAGCAACATAATTAAGCAATCTTCATCATAGGCAGAGACATGCACCAATAGAAATCATCATACCTTGGATCTAGAACAACACCAATTGAAATTAATGTGTTAGACTCGAACCAATATTTGTCATATTTCACCTTCATCTCATTAGCAAGGGCCTGTAGCTGGGGATTATTAGATATACTTGTAGGTTTATCAAGTAAAACCTTAACCCTGTACAGCTCAGCCAAAAACAAGTTAGCAGTTGGGTAAGATGTGCCACTAATAATAGAAGTAACACCAGCAAAAATGTCCAAAAACTTGCAAATATCATGAACATCTTCCCAATCATTTGCATCAGGCAAAAAATTTAGAAATGCACCATTTTCTTCAGCATATCTAGGCCAGACATCTCTTTAATGGTATGCAGTGGACAACATCAACCAAGTAGAGTTCCACCTAGTCTTAGTATCCAATACCTGTTTTTTGCCTTCAAGTTGCAACTCATCAATAAATTTCTTGAAAGATTTACATCTAGTTTCAGAATTTAACAAGTATTTGACACCATTTCTTATTTTATCAACAGCCTCCTTAATCATATCAAGACCATCTTGAACCAGCAAATTCAAGATGTGTGCACAACATCTCACATGAAACAACTTTCCATTCACTGGTAGATTTCTCCTACCAGAATAATCTCTCTTCAACCTAACAGAAATTGATACAACCTTATCCCTTATACCCCAATCATCCATCACATTAATCAACTCCCTACAAAGAACCTCCCTAGAATGTGGTGGTGGCACATTCTTAAAAGACAAAACTCTTTTGTGAAGCAGCCATTTTGAATCAATAAAATGACCAGTCACAGTCATGTATCCAATTTTCTGCTCACCAGACCACCAAAGGTCAGTTGTAAGACTAATTCTATTAATCAAAGACATAGGTTTTTTCATCTTAGCTCTGTCAGCCTCATAGAATGTCTCACAGTCAAATTTCACTTGTTGCCTAGTGATCTTTTTATACCAAGGATAAATTTCTCTAAGAAACTCATTAAAGATAACACCATCCATAACATAAAAAGGAAATTCATGACCTAAAGTCATATGTGCAACAACTTCTCTAACCCTAGCATGATTATAAGTCCAAGTTGCAATACTAGGTGTACTATCATCACTATTACCATCTATATTTAACCTATATTGTACCATGTCTTTATCAGTATTACCTTTCAACCTCAACTTTCTTTGGATACAAGCCTCTAAGTGCTTCTTACCATTAGAAGTGCTTTTCCATCTCGCATCATAGGTGTACAACTTGCCACACCATTTGCATTTCCACTTCTTGGCACCATCTGACATTTCAACAAGAACCATTTCAGTATGAACAACAGGTTTCTTGGGACGAGGGGCCTTACCAACATAATTTAAATGACTCTGAAAAATTTGTTCTGGGTCAACGGGAGGGGTTGCCCCATTAGTTGTTGTATTTTGAGTAGTATTTGTGTTTTAAGTATTGGTAGTGTTGTCAGTTGGAATAGGAACTGGATGTTCCATCATGTCAATCATCTCTCCAACCTCTATATTTCCTCCATCCATGGTCTCCTCTTCCCCATCCAAATCAAGCAACATATTAACATCAATAAGATCAGCCATGGTTTGAGGAGGAGTCAGTGAAGAATCTTGAAAAGACATGGCATAAAATAAAATATCAATCAAACAATACAACAATCTCAGCAACAAAATTAATAACAGGTCAAAGACAACCTCAGCAACATAAAATAATCCAAAGTATTTATTAAGAATCAAATCAAAATCACGTTCAAGTATATAGTCTCTTCGATAAGAATAATTGAATCAAATCAAAATAATGTTCAAAATCAATTACTCAGAAACCTAGGTCAAAATCAAAACCCTTAGCAACACAGAACAATCTTAAATCGCAACAAGAGAATTATTGTTATCACAACAAAAATTAGGGCAAAATCTAGGTCAAACTCACTGAACTCTTCCATTTAGGTCAAAATTGAAACATTGATTTGTATATCAAACATGCAAGCAAACATATAATCTCAGTAAGATAGAAACATGCAAGCAAAATAAATATACATACAAATACAGAAATAAGAAATAAAAAGGAAGAAATTTTAGAATACATTACAGGAATGACTTCAAGTTCAACGATTCAACCTAGGAATCAAAGTTTCTAACAAAGAAACACTAAGTAACAACAATCAACAACGTAAAATCAGATAGGGTTAGGAAAGGAGACAGATTGATGAGGAATTGGGAGAGAGGGAGAGAGACGAGAGAGTGTAGAGAATGACCGAAAGGGAGTGAGAGAAAAAAATTGACAAAATGAATGAAAATAACTTTAAATAGGAGAAGCTACCGGGTACTCATTGGATAAATGGTCCGATTCTTGCTTTGGGCAACGGATAAATTTTTTATCCAATACCAGTCTAATGTTTATTTCGGTCGGTCTATTTGGTCCAGGTCTACCGGTCCAGTTCTCGCGTAGATCCTATAACACCCCTAATCATCTTACACAAGATAGTTGTGAATTTAGAACGAAGATTGTCCAAACAATTCAATGGCACACAAATTCCTCCTCAAACCCACCTTCATTCTCACTCTCACTAAACAATTCACATCAAAAACTCCACACCACCACTTTCTTCATAATCATCACCATCATCCAATTTTCAACTCACCCAAACAATCCTCTTCCTTTCTCAACCTCAACATTCACCCAATCTCACTTCGCTCCACAACAACCACAGCCACAAACACCACCGCTGCCGCCCCCAATTACGGCGGTTACCTAGACCTAACAGACGATGACCTAATGCGACAATGCGAAATGGGGACATTCAAAAGCTCTGGTCCCGGTGGTCAACACCGTAACAAACGCGAATCTGCTGTTCGTCTCAAACATTTGCCCACTGGTATCATCGCTCAGGTTCTATATTCCCTTTTCACCTTTTTTTCAATTTTCAAAATTTCATATTTTTAAGGGTTTGTTAATTCTAATTTGTAATGTTTTTAGGCTTCTGAAGATCGCTCTCAGCACATGAACCGTGCTTCTGCTCTTAAACGCCTTCGCTCTCTTATAGCTCTCAAAGGTTTCTTCTTCTTTTTCTTATCTGTTTTTTCCATTTGCTCTTGTTTCTTTTCAATTGCCACATTGCAATTTACAATTTGGGTTTGTTGTCATCTTTTTTTGAAAAAAGAGAGAATATATTGACATCTAATTCAATGACAAATTAGATGGTTTACACAGTTTAATGAATATAACAAAGTGTAATGGTCAATGTAGCAGAGATTGATGTTGCATTAGATGTGTGGCAAAACTATACATGATACGGTTAGAAATGATAATATTAGAGAAAATGTTGGGGTAATACCTATAGTAGAAAAGATGGTGAAAAATAGACTTAGGTGGTTTGAGCGTGTAGAGAGAAGTTATGTGATAAGGACACTAGATCAGATAAGAGGAGTCAAAAAACTAGAGGTAGAGGAAGACATAGAAAAATTATAAGAGAAGTTATTAAGAAAGATCTCTAGATTAACAATTTGGATAGAAACATGGTTTTTGTATGGTTAATGAATATAACTAAGTGTCGCAGCTCATTAACTATAATCTAAACACGATCAAGCACAATGTTCAAGTATTCATATCTACAGCTATATTTATTATTCATCCAATTTATGCTCTAGTAGTTTTAGTTAGTTGTGCTCAGTTGATGGTTGATGGTTAATGAGGTGAAAAACCTTGTAATATTCATAAACCTGCTACAGAGTATAATTAATCACATAATTGAACCTTGTTTAGCATCTAATATATTGTTGAAATTTAGTGTTAAGTTTTTGGGGCAAAAGACAACTCTTTCAAAAATCGGACCCAAGATTAAACGAGGGAGACCTTTAGATTATGATTCAAATGGTTGAACTTGAACCAGATCACTAATAAATAAATAAAAAGTAAATAAACAATTAAAAATAAAACTTGTTTAATAAACCGTAGTTAGTGACTTAGTGTTAACAATTGCAGATGATAAACCATAGTTAGTGCTTGATATTCACCAATTATTGATGCATAAAACTGGTGCACCCAAGTTGAGTACACTAGCCAGTTATCGATTAACTATTGTTATTACCATGTGTCAATCTCTATTGGCCTTGTTTGCAATGGGTTTGTGCATGGGTTTTTTCCTAGTTTGAACTAAATTTATTTACTGATCAGTCCAGTATCAAGCCAAAAACTGAGATATGCGATGAAGGGGTTAATCTCCCCCATTTTTGGGGTCCTGAATCATGTATTAAATTGTGTACTGGAATACCGAAGGGGAGACTGATATCGCTATAGGTACATTTAGTGGTTCAATTGGCTTAAACAACCTAAATTGGCGGTTGAACTGAATACTATAGCAAGATAACTAGACTGGGTATATGGATGATTCACACTTCACAGTCTGACTGCTTGA
Source organism: Vicia villosa (assembly GCF_029867415.1). Taxonomy (NCBI): domain Eukaryota; kingdom Viridiplantae; phylum Streptophyta; class Magnoliopsida; order Fabales; family Fabaceae; genus Vicia; species Vicia villosa. Next base: position 185,680,889 of record NC_081181.1, on the reverse strand, counting down.
GCATGTTGTTCTGGTTTGCGGTTTCAAAACCGCTGTATGTGTTTAGTCATGAAGCACTAACACAAACACCAAACACGACACTTACATGTGTCGAACACTAGACACGTCTTCAATGTGAAGTGTCATTGCTACATAGGTCCATACTACATTGAGATAAGTAGTTCATTTACTTATAGTAAACAATGCTTTGTCTGATAGAGGTTGTTATTTTCATGAGCTAGTTAGGAAAACGGTGGATCTTGAGGCTTATGCACCACCTCGAGAGCTTCTTCAGATACTTCCTCCCAAGTCATTAATCAGAGGGTCAGAGATTGGTTCACAAATTGGACCCAATAACCCTAAATTTGCAATGGTATGCTTAATTGTCTCTATCCCTTTTTTTATTTTTTTATTTATTTCTTCTTTATCCTCATAATAATCTATTACTTAGAATTCTATACCTAATTGCAACTTAATTATATATGCTTATGGTCCTTCAACAGGGAATGCAAGCTCTTCTGGACCTCATTTTTGCGGTTGAGGGATCTGTCTCAGATGCTGCAAAATATCTCGGGTATTTGATATATGCTTTAAGAAGTATTAATAATATTAACTCTTCGTCTGTTTCAGTTTTTTATTATTATTTATTTATTTGGGTATGGTTGATCATGTGAAGGCTCATTCGTTACTATGGCATTCAGGATCTGTAATTTATGATTTTAGGGGGCCACTAATGGGATGAAAATGTATCTTTTACCTGATACCAACATCCAAATGAATAGTTGTTTTTACTTGCTATTGAATGTATTTGCCTAAAATTTTGATTTTGAATTATATTGCAGGTTATCTACTGGAGCAGTGTCTCGGTTAATCCTTTCTGATGATTCACTTAGAAAGGAAGTAAATGATCTGCGGGCATCGAAGGTAATCAATAGACCTAATCCTATCTCACCGCTTCATGTATAATAAACTAGTTAATAACTTAAAAATTTAAGAATTTTACAGGTTTTAACTTATTGAGTTATAATAACACTAAAACTAATATATATTACATACTAAAATGATTTTTTAATAATGTGATTAGAAGAAATATGCAAAAATAACAAATAAGCAAAATAGAGGATTAGATGAAATTTAATATAAATTAGTAATAAATTTTGCATTAAACATCAAGAACAAACGGATGTACAATAAGTGATTACTGATAAAAATCTATAGTGGGGTTTTGATCTCTTTGACATACTTGATGCTAAACCAATGATTGTCAATTTGTTTTGGTAACTCTAAAATCATGCAGGTTTACAACTCTAGGCATCAAAATTGAGTTAAATTTACAAAATCTTGTAGTAACTAGAGTAAAGTTTCTTAGGTTTGTAATTTCGTATAGACTTGCATATTTAAATAAAATCTTAAGAAAATTGGACGAGTCTATAATATAATGGTTGTTTTCCTCCACATATGCTTAAAATGGCAACAATTCATCGTTTTCTCAAAAAACCCAAAATGCAACAGCTGAATGATATGGCTCTATAATGCTCAAAAAACATTATCCTCACAGTAGTAGCACTCGACTCCATAGATGCATCTTACGCCCTAACATGAACCAATCTGCAAAGGTGGTTAAATGATGTTGTACTGAGTTTCAACCCTGTAGCTCTTAGCATAAACAAAGCCGTGAACTAGGAAACACAAACTAAGCTATGGACTAAGCTATTGTTGCATGTTTGCAATTAAACACTTGGCAAACAACGTAAATGAACCCTCTCAACTTTGATGAACCGACACTTAGCTCTACTGAGCTGAAAACAGCTCCAACAAGGGGAACCTCCTTGTCCCATAGTTCTTCAGTGTTGTGTAATTTGGACCTCCTGATTTGTCAATTTGTCCGCCAGATTTGAATTTGTTATGCTCATCTTTGTGTGTTGAGTTCTTAACCTATATTAGGATTTTGTGAACTTATCTATTCTGGTCTGTAAAATGTTCTTGCGTTGGATAGAGTTCATTATAGGAAACCACTCATATTTGTTATAGTTATTGCATGCTCAAGTAACTCGTAATTAACCTTATTGTAAAGGACTTCTCGTGTGTTTAATGGTTGTAAAGAAACTGTTTTCAACCACTATTGCTACTGATTTCATTACAACTTTCTGTTTTCCATACCATTGTAAAGAAAGAAGATCCGGGTTCCATGGAAGATCATAATTTTCATATTCGATGCATTCTAGTTGTTTTGTTTCCTTCTGGAACCTTGTACCTAAGGAATGCTGAAAAATGTTGTTGAATTTGGAAATGCAAGGCAATCCATGTTTTGTTTCTCAACCAAAAAGAATTAAAAAAATCTTGTGAAATATGCTTTTCCTTATTCTATTGTTTGTAGTTGTGGTACATTTGAATTAGATACAATAAATGGTTTTCTGTCACATTTTGTTCTTATCTTCATGAGAAAGACATGTATTTCTGTTATCTAACAAACAGTAACTTGAAATCTGCTTTTTGGAATGCGAACAGGGTATGAAGCCTCTCAAGTAGAAGCCTAAAAACCTAACCCAATTGAAGAAGTTGAAACTTGAAAGTGAACAATATAGAAGCTGATGAAATTGAAAAAGGTTGAATTTTCATATTATAGAGAACTTAGCACATTCTCCGGAACACAACATCTAGAGTTGGATAAAACTTGTGTTTTAAGGTTTATGCTTAAAGAATATCAAGATGGTAAAACCGAAAATAGAAGCCACATTTCTCAGTAGATTTTTGTTGTTCAAGATAGCCATGTGTAAATATTTTATTCTCTGCCTCTTTATACACTATATATACAGTGTTTATTTTAATTTGTTTTTATAGAACATAAAGTTGGCAAATTGTAATTAAAGATGGAGATATTTGTAGGTTTTATAGAAATAAATATTATATTTATCAGTTTCTTGACAGGATAATGGTGTGTGCACCACCACCTATCAAAGTGATTCACTTTAGAATTTTTGCTTTGAACATTTTTTTTGTTCATGAGTATAACATTTATATATCTATTGGTTTTCTCTGTCAGGACTTTGTCAGCTCTGAAGTTGATGGTAGAGATGCTGTTTTAGCCCCATAGCATTAAGTTGGAAATTGACACAAGGAATTCTATATACCAACCATGGATATTCTCAGTCTCCAATAGCATTCACACTAGTATCTGATTGGATAGTTTAATGTTAGAGTTTAAATGGGATGGTTAAAATTGTGGTTAAATTATGTTATAGGTGATTAAAAAAATGAATAGTCAAATTAAAGAAGCACAAGTAGTACTCACAAATATTGATTTGGATGATAAGAGATTTTTTCTAATTAACTAGAAATTCTGAATAACTAATGCAACCAAAATAAGAATAAACTTTTTTGATGTAATAACCCTTCAATATCTGCATGTTTTGTATAGATATAACATTAGCTTTCAAAGTCTTCTAGGGGTTAGATTAACAGGGAGCATCTATTTTCTTTTTGGATATGCTAAAGTGTCTTCCGAGTACTTTTTAAAAATATTAAATAAAAAAATACATTTTATAAAATTAATATTTTAATTTTTAAAACATTGAATATACACATTTTAAAAAAAATTTACCACTTTAATAACTTTAAAAGTGTCTCAATGACACTCGTTTGATTTTTTTTTAATTATTATTATTTTTTTTTACAAATTGGGAGCATAAAGTCTCATCCTTTTGAGTTGGATATATTATTTTCTATAGATGGCATTGATTAACTTCAAATTAAAATTTTCATCCTTTTGAGTTGGATATATTATTTTCTATAGATGGCATTGATTTAACTTCAAATTAAAATTATGACATTATGACCTTATTGGTTAGAATTCTTTATCATATACTCCATCAAATCCATCAAATCACAATTATAAGTAATTTTTTTTCATTATTAAATAGCATATGTATTTAATTATATATACTATGTATCGTTAAAGGGTAGAGATATCGATTGATCGGAAACGGAGATACATCTCCATTCCGATCCCCACCCTGAATCTATTTCTTATTTTTTTTTAGATTTCTGTCACAAGGAAATTTTGTCCATCATTTCCGTCCCTTTTGATCAATAGTAAAAAAATAAAAAAACTAACTAAGAAAAATAAAAAAATTATTTTGACAATATTTAGGCCCCGTTTGTTTTGGCTTTTTTTAAAAATGATTTTTATAGTGTTACCAAATTTTGTGAAAATTTTTTTTACAAAGAAACTTTTTATAAAAGCTTCAAATGAAAATTTTATTTGAATAGTTATTCTTAAAATGTGATTTTAGATATTTCATCTATTTATGGAAAAAAAATTTGGATATCGAAATTTCAAAAAATCACTTAATTTTGAAGCTATTTCAAATAGATTTTCATAAAAATCATTTTTGAAATACAACTTTTTGAAAAAATTAAGATTTTGGCTAAGTTTTGGTCTTCAATTATGTATGTTTATGTTATAGGATGTCAAATTAAGTGTTTCATTTTAGAAAAAACAAATATAAAAAAACTTGTAATATTTTGAAAAACGGTTTTAGAAAATCTATTTTAAAAAATACAAAGAAAAAATCCATTTTTTTAAAGCTGAAACAAACTGGCCCTTAATCTATGTTCATGAGTCACTATTGCAAAATTTCAAACTCAAATTTTTTTAAACAATCACTTAAATCTTTTTCTTTATCTTTATATATATATATATATATATATATATATATATATATATATATATATATATATATATATATATATATATATATATATATATATGTTAATTTTTTTATAAATAAATTATATAAAATATCAAATAGACCTATATTTAAATTTAAAATATATATATATATTTTAGTATTTTAGATGGAGAGTATGTTTGTTGTACTGTACCTTTAAGAAGATTATGCAGAAGTATATTGTTATCTCTAAAATTCTAATTGTAGAAATTTCTACTAACGAATGCAAGTTATATCTAACAAAAAGTTACTCAATAAAAAATATTTATTTATATCAATTATTCAATAAACTTCAAAATAAATTTATATTTATAAAAAATTTAGAGTATGTCAATTTATTGATAAATAGTTGGGTCATACTCCCTAAGAACCTGATTCAACTCCTATTGTCAATAGTAAATAACAATACATATTTTTGCAAATGCTCTGTATTGGGGATTGTGCTAACCCTAATAAGTCTCCACGATTGAACTCATAAATTTTATTATTATTATTTTATGAAAAAGTAAAACTAACATATAAGATTGTTATTGGTAGAAGAATAGAATGTTCAAACAAAAGCTTTCCTCTTTGGATCTCTATGCTAGTGGGTGGGGCTTTATTAACTCTTCTACAAAAAAAGCAATAAGAAAAAGTTGCATGATTATATTGGTGAACATGTGGATGAGATGAAATATTTCACAAAGTCAAATTATTTTGTATGTTGCAAATGGCATTGAAGTTAGATGCGACAGAATCATATTCTTAGAGAACAAGATTCATTTTCACCTTCCACCATCCTTCACTTTTTTTTTAATCGTTGACTCTTATAAAATGACATTAATTAATTTAAAGTTTTATATATGCACTATAGTCCCATCTAAAGACTTCCTTCTAAACCAAACTTTATTATTCCATTCTTGTTGTTATGATTTGGATAACAATCAATTCAATCTTTAACAAATGGAAACCGTGATAATTAATAAGGACGGTTTTGAGACTATGTTCTAATTATTAGAATAATTAAGATTTTCACGAAAGATGAAAGAAGAAGAGAGAAAATAGAGGAACTGAATTTGTAAAAAATATGATATGTATTGAGTGAGTTGTTATTTATATTAGAGAATATTTCAATCTACCTCTTGATACTCTTAGGCACCTGACGTAATTACGTTAACGCCCCTGTTTCCGAAGATACATAAAATTTGCTTTTTTTTTCGACATCTACGAAAGTAGTTTAAAATGGTAAACGTTGGGTAAAATTCAACTTAATTCAATTCAAGAAAACTTCCGTAGATATAGCTACGACACATCCTAAAAACAGAATGTTCCGTAGATGTACCTACGAACCTTCTGCTATATTTTAAACTTTTACTCCAAATTCTATGAGGTAGATGGAAGGAGGACGTCTCAGGGTGCTATCTCACCGCATTGTGGATCACGGTGTACCCTATCTCACAAAGGTCCTGGAATCACGCCTCCCGTGGCTACTCCAAAGCTAATATCTTCTGTCTGTGGTTATAGAATTTCTTGGGCGGCCTTTCTTGAAAAATTTTCCAATGAAAACAATGTTAATATCAATAAATGTTACAAATAATATCTTTCCAATGGAAAAATAAAGAATTTCCAATAAACAAATAAATTTCCAATGAATAAGTAATAAATGTTACCTTTCCATTCCAGACATGTTTGGCGATATGATCGGCGTATCCTGTCAGCAGCGACAAATTGGAAAGACCCCCAGGTAACCCTCATCAGCATCCTCACGCAGTGGGTCAACACCCTTTAGAGGTGGCACTGGAGGAACATCATCGGCTGGAGGTGGCAGTGGAGAAGCAAGATCCTCTAGAGGTGACACAGACATATCCCAACGAGGTCTGCGGGAGGACAACACCTGTGATGTACCCTCACCATCATCCCGAGGCCGCCGTGATGAAGAGGTGGAAGTGGACGGCGCATACGCACTAGGTTGTGGAGTAGAATGTGGCGTAGCCTCAACTATGGCCTCTGCTGTAATAGCTGGAACAGAGGCACTAACTCCCTCTGGCACTATCTGACTTTATGCATGTCGCACGGATGCGTGCTGTGCAATCCTCCCAAATATGAGTCGGTCCGTCCCATCAGCCATAAATATAATGTCTGCAAGGTATAAGAAATAAATTTGAATTAAATATAATTAAGTTATAAAAAACAAAAGGAATTTTTTTTAACTCTGTAGATGTACGTTTGGGAAACTTTCGTAGATACAACTACGAAAGCACCCAACATTCATAACAACTGGATTTGTTCCAGAGCTGCATTTATGGAACTATCCTAACGTTTACTTGTTCCGTAGATGCACCTACGAAATATTCTGTAACTCCTCAAACGCAACAACGACGTCTTTACTGTCCAAAACCTTGTAAAAACCTATTTTTGAGCCCTTGATCGTCCATTTTACACAACAAACAACACCTACAGTGTCTCTAAATTATGTTTCTAACACCATATAATGATTTCTACACCTAAAAGTGTATTCTAACTCTATTACGAGAAATACTCGAAAACTCAAAAGCTTACTGATTAAATTGATTTTTGAACGAGTTGGAGTGTGTTGATCGTTGATGTTGATATTGATGTTTCCTGTCAAACTCGAGAGAAAAAAATACAATTTTGATGGAAGAAAGTTTTTTAAGGTTGAGAGAGTTTGAAATGAAAATTTTTGATAATGAGGGAGGAGAAGAGTTTGACGCGAGTTTAACATCAAATGGTTCCGGAGGTACATAACAAGAATGTTTCCATAGATGCACCTACGAAACAAACCAACGTTAAGTAAAAAAAAGGTGCGTCCGGAGATACATCTACAAAAATAGAGGGATATTTTTGGAAACTCACATGGTGCCTAATAATCCCAAGAGGTGGGATAAGAGATTCTCTTATATTATACTATGCCCTTTATATAGGCAACTAAAACCCATATAAAAAACTCTACAAATTGACCAAAGCCCAAAACATACAAAGTGTAAAATACAAAGCTAGAAGTTATGCTTCGACATAACAACTATATGTTGTATTTGACTCTGTCCAATAATCAAATGTATCGTTATCTATTGTTACTATGCAAATATAAGGCTATGAGTAATAGTTTTGAATGCAAAAGATCGAAAACTAACTAATTTTAAGAATTAATATAAAAATGGAGACCGAAACGTGGCTCTCGTCAAGCGTTGGTGCTCTGGACACCGTTAAGTTATACTAAATATGAGACAATATTTTCTTTCAAAAGAAAGAATTAATTTTTAAGGATCAGATCACTTTCTCACAGCCGAAATTGAGTTAGGCCTATACTGTATACTGCCCGCTTTCACGATAAATAATGTTACGGTGCAATTTTTTTTGGAAATTAATTACTTTTAATTAATTGAAAAAGTTGTTTGATGTAGAAAAATTAGTTTAAAGTGTTGCCGGCGTTCGCTCGCACAACACCATATTTTAAGCGCATAAACGTCCGCTTTTGCGTGTCCGGTTATGTTTTTAAAATCACTATTTTTAAAAAAGATAATTCTTCCTAATCTATTAATAAAGTTTTTTCATGTTTTTATTAATCGAAAAATTGATTTAATTACTTAAGTTAGATACCAATTTGTTCTTTCAAATCAGAACCAATATCTCTATGGTATTTCTTTCAAATCAGAACTAAAATTAAAATCAAATTAACCAAATATAGTCCCATATTAAACATAATTTCAACGATTACTTAGAGCACCGTCGGCACGACGGTCCTTACATTCCGGTACCGCAAAATTAGCTAGACATGGTTGAAACCGAAAAATTGTAAATATTGAAACCTATAAATAATACGTGAAGTGAATATGAAGCTGAACCGAACAGGTACAGAGAATTCTTGAAATAAATTCTAGAAAAATTATTCTGGCAAGATTAAAGTGCAAACGATCCAAATACAAGCTGGAAATTATGAAATTCAGATTCTAACTTGCAACAATTCCTTAGTGTGAGAAATTAACTGCTTTGCAAAAGTAAAATTTCAGCTTAAAATTAACTCTAAATATCTTGCACCCTCTAAAATTAAACTCTAAGATCCTATTTATAGTGCTACAATTCGTACTGGGTGTTTGAAATCATGTAGGAGGAAGTGGAGAAAAGTGTGGAAGTGAAGAAAACTAAGTCTGAATGTGTTGTTAATTTTCAGCATTTAAGATCCATGGCGCACGCCATGGTCATGGCAAGCCACTTTCCATGAGTTATGGAGATCATGCACTAGAACATGTGAAAGTGGCCTTTTTTTTATTCCTCAGGTCCATGGCGGACCCCATGGGCATGGCAAGCTACCTGCCATGAAGCCAAAACCACATCATTCTTTCTTCTCTTGTCTTTTCAGATGGCGCCTTTGCTGCCACGTCATGGAAAGCACCATGACAACACATACTTGGTAGTTTCTTTCAGTTTTTACCATTTTGTCTCGTTTTCTCGCACGAAAACTCCTACATGTTAAATACCTGAAATACACACAAAATACGAGCATAACACTTTAATAAGGAAATAAATAATGCATGTGAATCAAGTCGGAAATACGTTACTTTTCCGAGTTTCAATACAGTTGACTCCTACTACTTCAATTGCCTACTTCGACACTGTTTAATACTATCTTTCGAAAGAACATTGAATTACAAATTCTAACACACTCCTTAACTCATTTTCTTGAGGCTTCTCATCCCAATGTTTCTCTTCAACTCGTCGAACTTGATTTTCTTCAGGGGTTTGGTGAGTATGTCGGTTAGTTGCCATTTTGCCTTATAACTCTCAAGTTCAAGTTTTCCTTTGTTAACATGATCCCTTAGAAAATGATATCTTCTCTCTATGTGTTTACTTCGACTGTGAAACACTGGATGATTCGCCAAGTAGATTGCTGACTTGTTGTCGATAAACAACTCCATCTTCTTGGGTTCCATAATCTTTAGCTCTTCGAGCAACATCTCTATCCATGCTGCTTGACATGCTGCATATGTTGCATCTACGTACTCAACTTCACATGATGACAAAACCACAATACTTTGCTTCCTTGAGCTCTAAGAGATTAGAGTACATTCGATCATGAATATGTAGCTTGCATTACTCTTCTTCTCGTCTTGATCTCCACTGAAATCTGACTTAATGTAGCCATATACCTTTTCATCTATGCTTCAAAAGTTATTATAAGAGATTACAAGATGAGTTATAAGAAAATAACTTTTTAAGTTCATAAAAACAAATCCTAATTTTTTCTGAAATATTTTCCAAGCTCTCCAACTATCAACATGTGAATCACACAAAGCCAATCTACTAAGAAGTGTTTTCTAATTCCCTTAGATAACCCCAAAGATCTGACAATTATTAAAATAATGACTCATAAGAATTTCGACCGTTGTCTTTATAAGTTTCTCTCACTAAGATTATACGACATTTTTTCACTCATACTAATAAAAGTGACACAAAACCTCATTTTTAGATGTTTGGAACCCTAAAGTTCAATCGGAATTGGAGTGGCAAACATGCATGTCACCCCTGTTTAGGCCCGCTCCACAAAAGCCTGCAAAAAATAAGGTGGGTTAGGGAGGGCATATGTTAGGGCGGGAACCTAAAAACTTGATCTGCCCTGCCAAAAAATGAGAGCAGGGCAAGGTGGCTCGCATGCACTGCACATTTTAACGCTAAAAACCGCAAAAACTTAAGTTAATTTCTGTGCACACAAAAGCCCACAGAAAAATGGGACAGAACATAAATATTAGAGGGTGCGAGCCTAAAATCCTTGTCCGTCCTGCAAAAAAGTGCAGACAAAACAGACATGTCTGATGGGTCAGACCATTTTGCCACCCCTAAATTGGACCCTAAACAACCTAGTAGATTATGTTCACTAGTGTATGTGGCCTAAGCCCCAAACCTCGCCATGCTGCCAACCCTATCCACAAACTGGCGCCACTATCGCACTTACCAACCTCTGTTGACTCTGGCTGCCGCCGGACCGCAGCTCTACATCACCACTACCTCACGCCACCGTTTCTCAGCATCCGTTGCCGCCGACTTCAGTATCATTCCGTTGCCTCGCAATAAACATTTTCTAACAATGCTAAAATCGAAATTCAAACTTCCTTGCTGAAAAACTTCTCAATATCACATGAGATTTTAAAACATACTTCTACATAACAGTAATCTAATAGTAACACTTCCTCCCAGAAAAAACGCCACTCTAGTTCCAATTCAAACCATAGCCATCAACCTCCATTCTAAGCTAACTTCTTTAAATTAGTGATATACAATTAACATGAAAAAAATATCCTTAATATGTTGTCCCAATTCAAGTAGGAGGGATATACCATTAAACATGCAAGCATATGCTCACTTAAACGGATTGTTTCAAATAATGGCTACATGATTTTAACTATTTCCCCAAATTCTTCAAATTCATACTAGTAAGTATAGTCACATTTCCATCAACTTTGCAAATGTTCAAGATGCCATTTGTTCTCATGTTACTATGGACGACAAAGAAAAAGAAGGTATACCCATTAATTAGGGGGTGCTTACACATTAATAGACAGTTCCAAATAACTCAATGATATCTATTTTTAGTGAAAGAGGTTTGTACAAGCATCTTTGGTGAGAATGAATCCTCTATTACTTTACTTCTTTTAGTACAATTTTATAATTATGTGGTTAGGAAATAAATGATTAGGAAAGTAAATTTTGACAAATGTTGTCATTAATCTTCTATTTCTAGTCACTTCAAAAGGAACAAAGAAAATGATAGGCTTTTTGATTATACTCGTTGACTTTGCACATGTATTATTGCCTTTTCATATACCATAAGCAATTATTAACTATTTTAGTCACATAATAGAATTTGCATATGGTTCGTACACAGCTAATCCATTAGTCACACAAACAACAGTTAAAAAATTATTTTGCATGATCCATTTTCTTTTCTACATTAACAATTATTTCGAGTTTTTCTTGATTATTTTTAGGCCTTGTAGGGAATTTTACTATATAAAAATTATCGAATTTTGCTATGTGAAAATAATTTATGTTAGGTCAATCGATCTATTAATGGACAACGAGATTGATTTTTAGATTAATTAATTCAAAGATAATATATTGAATTGTTAAAAATAAATTTTTTTAAATCTCGGTATCTGATCTTAGAACTAATTAATTTGAAAAAGATTATTTTTACCGTTTATTTATGTGAATCTGATTTAAGAGAAGATTAAAATTCTGTATAGACTGATTCAACACAAAAATTGTTAAACAAATAGCAAAATTTAAAACTGAAACTTTTGAAAGATTTAAATTTTTTTTCTTCCATAATACAAAGTAAGATTCTTTCATTTAAAATATGAAAGATTTGATTCTTGTTATTAGTTGTACTATGCTTCAATTTTCTTATTAAGGCCTTTCTTTTTCTCACTCTTCTCCCCACACCTTTATATGTGCACACTCCTACATTTTCTCAATTCTACACATCAAATTCTTCCATTGATTAGTCTCCTAACATAGTTGAATTTCTTCTCCTTTTCCTCCAAAAGAAAAAATACTAATGGTTATAATAGATATACAAACCAAACTTCGTGTAGCTCTTGGCACAATGAAAGATCAAGCTTCAATTGGCAAAGCCATGATGTATAACCATCAACAACATGATGGTTTTTCCAACATAGAGATTGCAATTCTTCGTGCAACTAGTCATGGCAATAACACAATTGATGACAAATACATGCATGAAATCCTTTTCCATGTATCAAACTCAAAAGGCTCAATCCCTTTTCTCGCCGAGAGAATTTCGCGCCGTCTATGCAAAACCAAAGACAACCTTGTTGCTCTCAAGACTCTTGTTTTGATTCATAGACTTCTTAGAGGCGGAAACCGAACATTCGAACAAGATTTATGCAAAGCTCATGTTTCTGGTCATTTGCAAATCACCATAACAAGGTATGGTTGTATTACAAAGAATTTTTATGACCCTTTGGTTAGTTTTTTACACAAGTATGCATCTTATCTTGAAGAAAGAATGAGTTGGCTCATAAACCAAGGTGGAAAACTTGAACCTATTATGTCTAAAGGGTTAGAATTTAGGAGATATGGTGAGAAATCTTTTGATATGGCATTTAGAATATTGCCTAAATGTCAAATTCTTATTGATAAGGTTTTGGAATTTTCACCATGTGATATTTTAAGGTCAAATCATCATCATAATCATCATAGTCATGCTCATGTTGCTATGAGCAATATTTTGAGAGAAAGTTTTCAAGTTTACATGACATATTCTGAAGGCATTGAAGCACTTGTTAACATGTTCTTTGAGTTAGAATCATCAGCCAAAAACTTAGCTTGTGAAATACTCAAGAAAGGCTCTATTCAAAGTCAAAAGCTTCATGATTTGTATCAAACATGTAAAAAGTATGTTGAAAACAAGAATCTTGAATACCCTTTTGTTCAAATTATAAGTATGAATCATATAATGGCATTAGACAATTTTAGTTGTCAACAAAATCAAGTTGAAGCTTCAAATGTCTCTATATCAAGTAACTCAAAATTTCCTCAAATTTCAAGTCTTTTCAATAGTTCAAAGGAGATAGAGTTGGAAGTAACTTCAAAAGAAAGAAAGCAAGATGAAGAGAAAGTTGATTTAAATTTTCCAACAATTCCAACTCTTTTTTCATGGACACTAGAGACCAAAATAAGCAAAGTTTGGGTGGTGTTTGAAGATGAAGTTCCTAGTGAATCACATATTCTTCCAAGGGAATGAACCTTAATTATATTCTTTTGGTAGATTTTTTTGTTTGGTTTTTAACCAAACCTTTCCCAAGGGAATGAACCTTAGTATTTTGAGTTTGATTGAATGTAAATAAAATTTGATTAAGTATTGTTTATGTCATTAGTTGATCAAGTTTATTAAACATTTGAATATACCATTAAATTATAGTTTTTTTTTTTTAGTTTATCACCATTTATATAGTCCGGTTCGAGAGTTACTTCTGTCATTAAATTATAGTTTTAATAGATTAAATAATACTCTTAATCAATTTCTCTGGTTTTTAACATACATTAATGGAAGTACAAGAAGCTACTCTAATATTTTTCCATGTGTAAAAGGTAATAAACACAAGAAAAAATGTATCTACAGGATCACATAAATAGAATAAGGTTATTATTATTTAAATATTTTAATGACTTTTTATTATAAAAAGTGCCACATCACTGTTTGTGGGACAGAAATGGGGTTGAGTAAATTTGTTTTTGTAACATGAGAATGTTGTTTTCGTATTTAAATGGAAAATGCTAATTGTTAAGAAAACATAAAAACAAGAAAGGCAAGAATAAATTTCAACCATTCATTATTATCACCCCCCATGATTTCTATTAAAAAGGAAATTAAAAAAATTTCCTATAATATAGTGACATGTGTTCATTCTTGCCTTTCTTCTCCTAATTCCTTCGTACTAAATAGCATTACTCTTAAAATAATTTCAAAAATAATTTTTTACTATTAATAAAGTATGAGTTTTTTTTTTTAATATGTATTGCGACACTGTGAATTATAAAGTTTTTAAAATAAAAAATTCGGATATACGGTTTTTTTTTGAATGGCGGATATACGGTTTTTAAAACCATGGAAACCGTTATAGAATTACATTATCAAAATATGATACGTAGACCACTTGTAATAGTTTCTTAAACGAAAATTTTTTTCTTCTCAAAATCAACTAATTTTCGTAAAGATTTTTGTGAAGACAATTTTTATCCGTAGGAAAATATATACAAAGGCAACAGTGGAATACTCAAAAAGATAAAGAGTAAAAAGAGGACAAAGAGCCTTGAAAATTCAGAATAAAATAGAGAGAAAAGAGAAACCTTGAAAGTTTTGGTGCGAGAAAAAAAGCTGAGGGAAACTCTATTTATACTAAAAAATTTAATACAAGTCCATGAATGTACGAACCAAATCATTTGACCTTTACAAGAAAAAACGTGAAGCAGAAGTTTGGTCATACCGACTGTACACCATTTACACCAAACCAAGGCCAAGCCGACGACATCCTAAATCGAGCTAGTCGGAAGGCGGCGGTCACACATGTAGTGTTAATTATTGATATCACTTCCTTAGAGCATCCACATACATGCTATCTAATAGTGGTATAAATGGATCCTACTTAATTTATTATATTTTTTACACTTATATCATTTCACTAAATTTTCCAAACATCCATACCACTCACTTAAAACTCTAAATTGAGTCCCACTTGTCTCACAAATATTCCAAGCTACGGTGGTTTTCTTTGACATCGGTGGTTTAAAAATTGGTCCAATTTACTTTAAATAATAATATTTTCTGATACATGGTAGCTTTACAACACAATACTACCATTGATGTGTATGCTCTAAGGAGACTAACTCCAACATATACACACTTGAATCATGTGAAAGTTCTCAAATGTGGGACTCGAAGACATTTTTTCAATCCACTGTCCCACACTTATACTAAACACATGGTTTTCAAATATCCTAAAAATCCCTTACTTGAATTTAAATTTTTTTTCATAAGGAGCTTCAAACACTTCTATAAAGTAGTACACCAACAAAAGTGTTAACAAACTTGAAACTTAGCATATTGAATAAGATTTAAATTTAACAAGAGTAGTTGCAGTTCAGAGACTATGTCTTTGAAATCAAATCCACATACAACTTTTTCTTAGGGTGTATTTTTAAAAGCCCGTGATATAATACATGCATATCTATCCATGTTTAGGGAAAACTTTAGGATATTTTCTTGAAATTTCCTAGAAAGTGTAGCGGTGAAATTTGTGGGACTAGAGCCATTGAATTGACTTAGCTCATATGTTTTAAACAGAGTCGTCACCGCGTTTTATTGTTTTCAAAGGAAATGAGAGAAAAAGCGAATAAAACCCACACAAGTTTTTTAAAATCAAAACTAATAAACTTATTAGAGATTTGGGTAAGGGGGGTTTGTTATGCAAGGGGAAGGTTTTAAGCACCCCTCACATCTATGGTACTCCATAGGAACCTCTTTGAAAATATTATTATTGTTATTAAAACTGTTTTTGTGTAAGATATCATATCTCAGGCCTACATACCCCTTAAGTGCAATAGGAAAGCAGAGCTTTCGTAGTTCATCTTAAAAAGGAAAATAAAAGAGCCAACTGACCAAAATCTTTTTGGATGTTTAGCTTTAACAATACTCAACGAGTTTTTAAAATGTTAAGCTTTAACAATGTTAGAACATGAAATGTTCTGATCATATTTTCTAGTTTTTATGATAACATTAGAAATGAATTTTGTATAAGACAATGTGGTACTCTAATAAATTACGTTTTCCATTTTAGGAAAAGTGTAAAAGAATATGTAATATCTTATCTTTCAGATGCTCTGACCCGGATGTTCTGGATGGCTACATCAGAACATGGTCTTGAAGTTGTCAGAACATGGCTATTAGAAGCAAGCTCTGAAGCTCTAAAGGTTTCACGCTCAAAGAAACTTCCATAGTCTGAAGTGCTGAAGTTCTAACGTGCACCAAACGCTGGAAACTCTGATGAACAAAGCAAATCACAAAGTCTGATTCCAGAAGAAAGCAAATGATGAAAAGCTATATAGGCCAGTCTGTCTATCTGAAAAAATGAACGTTAGAAGCATGGCTACAAAAGGCATAGTCAGAAAAAGCAGTTGAAGCAAGGCTCGAGGTAGTTAACAAAATCATGTAACATTAAATGCAGTATGTACTGTACACGCAAAGCATTAAATGCAGAACTGTTCAACGGTCACATTCTCAACACCTATAAAAGGTTATGTTCTGCCCAAGAGAAAGGTTACAATATACAACGCATAACATTCTTTCATGCAAAGTTCTTGAACATAGCAAACATCTTCATCCTCAAGCTCACATACTTTTGTATATTTAGTGAGTTCTAGATCATAAGCTTAAGAGAAAAATCACTTAGTGATTACAACTTTTTAGAAGCATTTTTATCTCTGTAATATTGATTATAATTTTTGTAAAAGAAATTTCCTTGAGTGATCAAGTTGTGATCTGTAGACTCAAGAAGACTTAGAGGTTGATCTAAGTGGAGAACCATTGTAATCATTTTTTATTAGTGGATTAAATCCTCAGTGGAGGTAAATCACCTGTGAGGGTGGACTGGAGGTAGTTTGAGTTCAAACGAACCAGGATAAAAATAATTGTGTTCATTATTTTTATTTGCCAAAAAGAAACAACCCTTATTCAATCCCCCATTTCTAAGTGTTTTTCACTCCTTCAATTGGCATCAGAGCGACTTGGTTCTAGGTGCAAACACTTAACAGTGTTAGACAAAAGATTCAGGAGAAAAACACGCAAATGGCAGCTCCAGTACCAACCACTACGGAACAAAACAACAATGGTAGCAATAACTTCAATGGATTCAACAGACCACCAGTCTTTGATGGTGAAACTTTTGAATATTGGAAAGATAGGCTAGAGAGCTAATTTCTATGTCAAGATGGTGACCTATGAGACTTGGTGTTTGATGGTTACAAACATCCGGAAACTGGTGGAGTCAAAATCAGCAGACAAGCTATGAGTGATACACAAAAGAAAGATTTCAAAAATCATCATAAAGCAAGAACCATATTGTTAAATGCTATATCTCATGCTGAGTATGAAAAGATAACTAACAGGGAAACAACTCATGAGATGTTTGAATATTTGAAAATGACTCATGAAGGGAATGCTCAAGTCAAGGAGAACAAAGCTCTGGCTTTCATCCAGAAGTATGGGGCTTTCAAGATGGAAGATGATGAAAATATTGAAGCAATGTTTTCTAGATTCCAGACTCTGACAGCTGGACTAAGAGTTCTAGACAAAGGCTACACTAAAGCTGATCATGTCAAGAAAATAATCAGAAGTTTGCCCAGAAGATGGGGACTAATGGTTACAGCTTTCAAGATAGCTAAGAATCTGAACGAAGTATCCCTTGAAGAGCTCATAAGCGCTCTAAGGATTCATGAAATTGAACTTGACGCAAATGAACCTCAAAGGAAAGGTAAATCTATTGCTTTAAAATCTAGTAATAAAAATTGTACTAATGCTTTTCAGGCTAAAGAAGAAAGATCTGACGACTCAAAGTTTGAAGAAGAAGATGAGCTGTCTCTTCTTTCTAGAAGAGTAAATCAACTATGGAAAAACAAGCAAAGAAGATTTAAAAGCTTCAAGAAAGGTGAAAATGGAGAATCTCCAGGAAATAGAAGATCTGGAAAGAAACGCATAATGTGTTATGAATGCAAAGAACCAGGACACTTCAAGAATGAATGTCCTAAGCTTCAGAGAGAAAAGCCCAAAAAAAGATTTGAGAAGAAGAAAGGTATGATGGCTTCTTGGGATGACTCAAATTCCTCTAATCAAGAGTCTGACTCTGAAGATGAGCAAGCAAATATAGCGTTCATGGCAACTGTAGATGGTGAAGAAGAATCTGCCTCTTACTTGTTAGAACAAGATTTGTTCTGATCAATATTCTTAGTTTTGATGATAACAAGGATATGAATTTTGTATAAGACAATGTGGTACTCTAATACTATGCAATTTCCGTTTCAGGAATTATATAAAGAGTATGCACAAAATCAGCGCAAGAAGCACTGACTCAGAAGGTTCAGCATGCAACATCAAAACATGGTCTGACAAGACATCAGAAGATGGTCAAGCGGAATCAGAACATGGGTCTATGGAAGCATCAGAAGAACTTGAGATCAGAAGCAGAAGCACTGAAGTTCTCATGGTATCACGCTCAGAAGCACTTCAAGGTCAGAAGACAAGAAGATGCTCTGCACCAAGCTGTTTGACTCTGATGACATTCAAACGTTGTTTACACAAACATCAGATCAGAAGCAAGTACTAGACTGGCAGGCTACGCTGACTGACAAAAGGAACGTTAGAAGCTATTAAAGGCAACGTCAGTAGACACAGCGGAAACAAGGCTCGAGGTAGTTGACAAAAGAGTGAAACATTAAATGTAATGCTGTACGGAATACGCAAAGCATTACATGCTCCCAACGGTCATCTTCTCAAACGCCTATAAATATGAAGTTCTGATGAGAAGCTCAATACAACACTTGCGCATTAAACTGAAACGCTGTCAAATTCAAAAGCTCTCAAACTTCATCACCAAGCTCACTACATTGCTGTTGTAATATTTTAGTGAGACTTAAGCTTAAACTTTAAGAGAAATATCACAGCTGTGATTATAGCTTTTCAGAAGCATTGTAATACTCTTAGAATTTGTTTACATTTGTTGCACCCCAAAATTTGCCCTCTTTCTTTGTGCTATAAGTTATCAAAGACGTTTATTTTGTCTCTCAAAAATCAAGAAAATTAATAAAGAGTTTCTTAGGCGTGGTGTACGCAATCGTTAATTCAACTGGGTTTCATTGAATTTCATGTCAAGATGTTCTTATGCGTTTCAGATCTCATGTGCTTCGAGGATTCTTTAAGGCATTGTTGTTATACTGGATTGAAGTTCAAATATGAATCATGACATAAAGAAATAAAGTGGCGACCAAGGCTTTTGTTTGTCATTTTTAATGCAAGTAATTTGGTTCATTAATTGAGTTCAGATTTCTTTGAAGTATAATTCATTCAAGTGATGTTTTGGGTTCGTTATAATTCGAAGATTTGATCCCGGTTCTTTAAAGTATGCTGAGATTGGAATTCATTGTGGTTTGTTTGGAATGCGATCTACAAGATCAAAAAGTCATCATAATATTCAAAAGCCATGTTCTTTTATTCAAAGCCCATTCAAAATTCACTACAAAAATCACCCAAATCCAATCCATATTACAAGTCCAATACATTACATGTCTACAAGGCCCAGCCCATTACAAATCAATTACAAAAAATCATACAAAAAATACTAGTACATGAGGCTCCTATTTCTGAAAGTCTAGAATTTCATCAATGCAATGCTTCTATGCTTCTATGCTGCGTTCCGTCCCCGAACTTGCTTCATTACCAGATTCAACTCAAGCCTGCAACCACACAAAAACAATGAGGAATGGTTAAATCAAACCGCCACAAAAATCCCTGCACTTGATATGGAAAATCGGACCTGCATCAATCAGAAATAAACCAAAAAGAAACCGACCTACAGCCAAGACTGATAAAAGCCGATTCGGTAATTCCAACAATTCCAAGATGGGGTAACCGAAACATTGCAAGAAGAAATCAGTTCCACCATTCAAAATTGATTCTCCGATTCAATCACGACTAACAGAAAAGAGAAGTGAAATAGATAATCAGAAAAAAAGGATTGATAACAGAAAATTGCGACAAAAACGTAACAAACTTTACCTCTCTCTCTAGATTCACGCTTCTTCCACCATCTTCAAGAATCCTTACAGAAGCTTTTCATCATTGACATTCTCCAAGAAACCTCAGGAAAAGTTATCTCTCAGAATCTCTTCAATCACCATTCACTCACTTGTAATGAACTGAGAAAAGAAAATCGATAACAGAAAGGTATCAAACTTTTGCGGGGAAGATTGATTCTCTCGGTTCACAAAACCTTCATCCTCTCTCCATAACCGTTTCTGGATTCTGGACTCTTCAATAATCATCAACAATCTTCATCTGCAAACACAGACTCATCACGCATCTTCAACCTCTCAATCTTCACCACCAAGTCTTCATCGCAACTTGAATCTCTATCATCCAAATTCAACGTAACAACAACGCTTCGCATCATTTTCATCATCTTCAATCACCTCTCACGTTGCAACAACAACCGTGACAACGGAGCACGCAGAGGAAATCGAAGTTCAGAAATGAAACGAAAGACCGCAAAATGAAAAGAAGAAGAAGTGGTTCACAAACGGGAGAAATTCGTCATCTCTTCGCAACAAGTTTCATCGAGTTGTTGCAGAATTCTGAACAACAACGCTTCTGCATCATCGATCATCATCTTCATCATCTCACGGCAAATCATCGTTCTCTGTGTAATCTTCACGAACAAAATTCGTTCATCGCATCCACCTTCATCATTGCCACGCATCGCAATCCAATACGCAACATCATCTTCGCCAGTAACAACGATCTCCGGTGGTAAGCATCTAAAACAAAATTCATCGCGAATAGAGACGGAGAGTGAGAGGCGGAGGTTTACATCGGAGATAGAGACTTGATTCGAAGGTGACGGTGGCCGGGGATTTGCTCTTCATCGGGGAATGTTGAGATCTCCATTTGCGCCGTCGAAATTGGAGAAAGGAGGATGAGAGGACCGAGGCAAGAGGTGAGATGAGGAGGGTATCGGCGTCTTATTTTGCTCATGGTGGCGATGATGATCGGAGAGGATCGTTACGGCGTTGCTGAGTTTGTTCATGAGTGTAAAGAAGAAGGACTTGTTCAGAGAAGCTCCATAGTCACAAGTTAGAAAAACCCTAAATCCTCTTTTGACATTTCTTTTGATTAACGTGTTGATTAGCCTAATTAATTGACATTAGTGTGCATTAATCTGAAGTTAATATTAACAAGAATCTGAAGTGAATCCATGGACCATACTTTGGGCCGAATTGCGCGCTATTCACACCCCTTTGCTAGCCCAACATCACAACCTTTTTGGCATAACAAAGATCTGACTTACAATAATCTGTTTGGGTCATACTCCCTAGGCCTGCGCCCTCACCCATGCTGCACCATTAATTTCAGACTTTCACCCCCCTGTCTACATATTTTTTACATTAGATGTAATTGTTCTAACTAGTTTTGTTTCTTACTTCTCGTAGTTAATAAAAATGCTATGAATTCAATAATTTTGCATGATAAAAAAATAAATAAAAACATGTATTCTTTTCTAGTTAGAATTAGATTTTTGTTTCCTATATTTGTTTTAGATGATAAAAAATAACCAAAAACATGTGATATTTTGCTTGTTAGACTTTAATTGTTTTATACATAGTTTTGTTCGTTTACTTTGAGATAAAAATGTCATGAAAACAATTTAATCTTGCTAGCTTTTCTTTTAGAATTCATTTAGAATTTATTTGCTATTATTTTCTATGGTCGGTGCATGCTTCCTTGTTATTACTGATTTGGTTGTTGAGATGTGCGAGGTACTTCGAGAGAGCCTTCGATTGCGATTCGACTTACTTCGTGTTCCACTTTATTTGTGGGATACGAATTTCTTCCCGACGGGATTCATCTGATCTCTCATTCATTGAGATGTATATTCCTGCATTATCTGGCTTGTGTTCTCTTGTAGGTTGCTTATGTGGTTATGCTCGACGCGTGCCACATGTCGCTTGTGATCTATTTTCACGACGACGCTTTCTGACTTGCTTTGCTTGATGCTAGCTTACGCGAAGTATTTTGGACTTCTCTGCTTACGCTTGCTAGCTCATTGCGGATTTGCTATCCGTTCGGTATTGTCTCCCGTTTCATTTTATTTCTCTTGCACTTTATTGCTTTCTCGCATCATCCTATAACATGAGAAGTAGGACCTAGACATGCATCTGGCCAAGTCCTCGAAAGAGGCTCTGTTTTTGTTGGTGTGTTTACATTTGTGCTTTGCGGCAGGGAGTCACGGTGTAATAAGTCCTATATGGCACTCCGTTAAGTCCTCATGGAAGGCATGCGGAAAGGGTTAGCAATCAACCCCCGCCTAGTCTCATCGAGTCTGTTCAGTATGCGCACGCTACGCGTGGCTCGCTTCTGAACCAGCACAAGATCTTGTTATCGAGTATGTCAGGAAAAGGGTTCATGCAGCCGGACCCCCGCCTTTTCTATAGCTCGCGTCGCTCGACGTTGATGCTCGGTGTACGCACGCACCGTTTTCCTTTATGATCCGTGATGGCTTGGTTGCTGAGAGGGGTCCGCCCTCTTGTCTATGGCCCGATCATTTTCACGAGGTCTAATGCTTGGTTGACTTGGGTTGAGCTGCTCCCCTTGGCTATGGCGGGACCGCTTTTCTACCATTCGGTCAGTACCGTTGGTTTGTTTGCTTTACGAGCGGATGCTCGTTTGTGTGCTCATTGTGTGCTTTTGCCTTTTCCCTCGTAGGTTGATAGCTTAGCTTAGACTTGTACCCTTTGTATGATAACATTAGGTAGCAAGCTTTCCCCCTTTAGCTTAGGTCTTCCTCATGCATTCTTTAAAACACAAACCACACTCTTTGATTTTCTTTTCTTAAGAGCTTGTTATTTCCGCTCCATTCCCAGCATAAGTCTCCAAAGGTCGAGCAGCGGAGTGTGAATGTAACTTGTTCACCTAAAAAACACAAAACAAACAGAAATTAGTTAGCCGAGCTACGGTAGCTCTGATTCTGCAAAACAGATACGTAGGCAGCGGGGTAGGGCCCGTGCGAGCATAATCCTTTATTTTCCCTACATTCTGCATTCATTTTAGTCCAGATTAGCGTAGTTTGCTTACACACCCATAGTTTTAGACACAGGCGTGGATACCATCGAGTACGATGGGCGCGAGGGGTGCTAACACCTTCCCCTCGCGTAACCGACTCCCTTACCCTTTTTCTCTGGTCGTGAGACCGTTGTTTTGTTTTGTGGTTTGCTGGCATTCCCTTCCTTTTCAGGATAAATATGTTAGTGGCGACTCTGTTAATTTTCGCGGTAGCGACAACATTAAGTTGTAAGAACTAGAGTGATCAGGTAGATCAGAATACTCTAGAAAAGTCTTAGAGGTTGTCTAAGCAGTTTGTTCCTAGAGTGATCAGGTTGTGATCAGGATACTCTAGAAGACTTAGCAGTTGGCTAAGTGGAAAACCATTGTAATCAAGTGTGATTAGTGGATTAAATCCTCAGGTGAGGTAAATCACTCCAAGGGGGTGGACTGGAGTAGTTTAGTTAACAACGAACCAGGATAAAATCATTGTGCAAATTGTTTTTATCTTACAAGTTTTAAAGCTACACTTATTCAAACCCCCCTTTCTAAGTGTTTTTCTATCCTTCAATTGGCATCAGAGCGCCGATTCTAAGGTGCAAGCACTTAACCGTGTTTAGAAAACATTCAGGAAGAGAAAAACGCTTCAGTAAAAGATGGCTGGTGAAATTCCAACAAACACACCTACATCTACATCTGGCTCTGCTGAGCAATACAATGGAAATGGTAACAATGGTTATACTAGACCACCAGTATTTGATGGTGAAAACTTTGAATACTGGAAAGATAAACTGGAAAGTTACTTCCTTGGTCTAGATTGTGACTTATGGGATCTTCTGGTGGATGGTTACAAACATCCAGTGAATGCTACTGGCGTAAGGATTACAAGACAAGAAATGAATGATGATCAAAAGAAGCTTTTCAAAAATCATCATAAATGTAGGACTGTTTTGCTGAATGCTATCTCTCATGCTGAGTATGAGAAGATATCTAACAGGGAAACTGCCCATGATATATATGAGTCATTGAAAATGACCCATGAGGGAAATGCTCAAGTCAAAGAGACTAAAGCTCTTGCTCTAATCCAGAAATATGAAGCCTTCAAGATGGAGGATGATGAAGATATTGAGAAGATGTTCTCAAGATTTCAAACGCTAACTGCTGGATTGAGAGTTCTGGACAAAGGCTACACCAAGGCTGATCATGTAAAGAAGATCATCAGAAGCTTGCCCAGAAGATGGGGTCCAATGGTGACTGCATTCAAGATTGCAAAGAATCTAAATGAGGTTTCTTTGGAAGAGCTAATCAGTGCCTTGAGAAGCCATGAGATAGAGCTGGATGCAAATGAGCCTCAGAAGAAAGGTAAGTCTATTGCATTAAAATCTAATATTAAAAAATGCACTAACGCTTTTCAGGCTGAAGAAGTAGATTCTGAAGAATCAGAATATGAAGAAGAAGATGAACTGTCCATGATCTCCAGAAGGGTAAACCAACTCTGGAAGAGCAAACAAAGGAAGTTCAAAAGCTTCAGAAGTTCAAAGAAGTTTGAACGAGGAGAATCTTCTGGTGGCAGAAGATCTGACAAGAAGAAGGTCGTCTGCTATGAGTGCAATGAGCCTGGACACTTCAAGAATGAATGTCCAAAACTTCAGAAGGAGAATCCCAAGAAGTTTCATAAGAAGAAAGGGCTTATGGCAACATGGGATGATTCTGAATCAGAATCAGACTCTGAAGTAGAGCAAGCCAACTTTGCACTGATGGCCACAGTGGATGATGGATCAGAATCTACATCAGAATCAGATTCTGAAGAGGTATTTTCTGAACTATCTAGAGATGAATTAGTTTCCAGCTTGACTGAACTTCTGGAACTCAAGGCTCACCTTAGTATCAAATACAAAAAGCTGAAAAAGCAATTTGAATTTGAAACTAAGAAGCTGGAAGTGGAAAATTCTGAACTAAAGGAAAAAGTTTTAAAATTATCCAATGATAGTGGATCTCCTTCTAAATCAGAAAAATCCATTCCCAGTCTCAATCATATTCTGAAAGAATATGACTCGAGCTTCAGAAAGTTCCTATCTAGAAGTATTGGCAGAAGTCATCTTGCTTCTATGATATATGATGTTTTTGGAAACAGAAGGTTTGGCTTTGGCTATGAGGGTGATACCTCACATAAATTTGAACCTGTTGATGATTTGAAAATCACATACAAGCCATTGTATGATCAGTTCAAATATGGCCATACACATGATATTAGGCTCACTTCACATGCACAGAGTTTTAACACTGTACACACCAAGAAGCATGTGACACAACCTAAGAAATATCATGATGTCAAACCTAAAGAATTTCATGATGTTCCTCCTGTTAATTATCATGCTAAACCCAAGTTCAATCAGAACTTGAGGAAAACTAACAAGAAAGGACCCAAGAAATTGTGGGTACCTAAGGAGAAGATAATTTCTGTTGCAGATATCCTTAGCTGCAAAGAGGATAAAGCACAAAATGTCATGGTACCTGGACTCTGGGTGCTCGCGACACATGACGGGAAGAAGGTCTATGTTCCAAGACCTGGTGCTTAAGTCTGGTGGAGAAGTCAAGTTTGGAGGAGATCAGAAGGGCAAAATTATTGGCTCTGGAACCATAAGTATTGGTAACTCTCCTTCCATAACTAATGTACTTCTTGTAGAAGGATTAACGCATAACTTATTGTCCATAAGTCAATTAAGTGACAATGGTTATGATATAATCTTCAATCAAAAGTCTTGCAAGGCTGTAAGTCAGAAGGATGGCTCAATCCTATTTACAGGCAAGAGAAAGAACAACATCTATAAGATTGATCTTTCAGATCTTGAGAAGCAGAAGGTGACTTGCCTTATGTCTGTATCTGAAGAGCAATGGGTCTGGCACAGAAGATTAGGACATGCTAGTTTGAGAAAGATTTCTCAGATTAACAAACTAAATCTGGTCAGAGGTCTCCCAAATCTGAAATATAAATCAGATGCTCTTTGTGAAGCATGTCAGAAGGGCAAGTTCTCCAAACCTGCATTCAAATATAAGAATGTTGTCTCTTCCTCAAGGCCATTAGAACTTCTGCACATTGATCTGTTTGGACCAGTCAAAAAAGCATCTGTCAGAAGGAAGAAATATGGATTAGTCATCGTAGATGATTATAGCCGCTGGACATGGGTAAAGTTCTTAAAACACAAGGATGAGTCTCATTCAGTGTTCTTTGAATTCTGCACTCAGATCCAATCTGAGAAGGAGTGCAAAATCATAAAGGTCAGAAGTGATCATGGTGGCGAATTTGAGAACAGATTCTTTGAGGAGTTCTTCAAAGAAAATGGTATTGCCCATGATTTCTCTTGCCCTAGAACTCCACAGCAAAATGGAGTTGTAGAGCGAAAGAATAGGACTTTGCAAGAAATGGCCAGAACCATGATCAATGAGACCAATATGGCTAAGCACTTCTGGGCAGAAGCAATAAACACTGCATGTTATATTCATAATAGAATCTCTATAAGACCTATTCTAAATAAGACTCCTTATGAATTGTGGAAGAACAGAAAGCCCAACATTTCATATTTTCATCCTTTTGGATGTGTGTGTTTTATTCTGAATACTAAAGATCATCTTGGTAAGTTTGATTCTAAGGCACAAAAATGTTTTCTTCTTGGATATTCTGAACGCTCTAAAGGCTACAGAGTATACAATACTGAGACATTGGTTGTAGAAGAATCAATCAATATCAGGTTTGATGATAAGCTTGGTCTTGAAAAACCAAAGCAGTTTGAGAATTTTGCAGATATAGATATTGACATATCAGAAGCTGTAGAACCAAGAAGTAAAGCTCCAGAAGCTGAAAGTCTCAGAAGCAATGAATCAGAAGATCAAGTTGCTGCATCTTTAGAGAATCTCAGGATTTCTGAAGAGCCAACAGTCAGAAAATCTTCTAGACTCTCCTTAGCTCACTCAGAAGATGTGATCCTTGGAAAGAAAGACGATCCCATCAGAACAAGAGCATTCCTTAAGAACAATGCATAATGTCAATTAGGTCTTGTTTCTTTGATCGAGCCAACTTCTGTTGATCAAGCTCTAGAAGATCCAGACTGGATAATTGCCATGCAAGAAGAACTAAATCAGTTTACAAGGAATGATGTATGGGATTTGGTTCCTAGACCAAAAGGATTCAACATCATTGGTACTAAGTGGGTGTTCAGAAACAAGCTCAGTGAAAAGGGAGAAGTGGTAAGAAACAAAGCCAGACTGGTGGCTCAGGGATATAGTCAGCAAGAAGGGATTGACTATACAGAAACCTTTGCACCAGTGGCCAGGTTAGAATCTATTCGCTTATTAATTTCCTTTGCCACTCAACATAACATCACTCTGTATCAGATGGATGTTAAGAGTGCCTTCTTAAATGGTTATATAGATGAAGAAGTCTATGTCCATCAACCTCCTGGTTTTAAAGACTTTAAGTCTCCAGAACATGTTTTCAAACTTAAGAAATCATTGTATGGTTTGAAGCAAGCTCCCAGAGCTTGGTACGAAAGATTAAGTTCTTTCCTTCTAGACAATGGTTTCACTAGAGGACAAGTGGACACGACTCTTTTCTGTAAAACATCTAAGAAGGATATTTTAATTTGTCAAATTTATGTCGATGATATTATATTTGGAACATCTAATGCTTCACTTGGAAAGGAGTTTGCTAAGTCTATGCAGGCTGAATTTGAAATGAGCATGATGGGTGAACTCAAGTATTTCCTTGGAATTCAAATCAATCAAACTTCTGATGGAACCTATGTTCATCAAACGAAGTATGTGAAAGAACTTCTGAAGAAGTTTGATCTTTCTGAAAGCAAAGAAGCCAAAACTCCTATGCATCCAACATGTGTTTTAGGTAAGGATGAGGTAAGTAAGAAGGTAGATCAGAAGTTGTACAGAGGTATGATTGGATCTCTTCTATACTTAACTGCTTCTAGACCTGACATTCTATTCAGTGTGTGTTTGTGTGCTAGATTCCAATCAGATCCTAGAGAATCTCACTTAACTGCTGTTAAGAGAATTCTGAGGTATCTGAAAGGTACTACTAACGTTGGTTTAGTCTACAGAAGATCTAAAGAATACAACTTAGTAGGATTCTGTGATGCTGACTATGCTGGAGATAGAATTGAAAGAAAGAGTACTTCTGGAAGTTGTCAATTCCTTGGAAGTCATTTGATCTCCTGGTACAGCAAGAAGCAAGCTATCATAGCTCTCTCAACTACAGAAGCAGAATATGTTGCTGCTGCCGGATGTAGCACACAAATGCTATGGATGAAGAGTCAGCTAGAAGATTATCAGATATATGAGAGTAACATTCCTATTTTCTGTGGTAATACTTCTGCTATATGTTTATCTAAGAATCCTATCTTACATTCCAAAGCTAAACATATTGAGATTAAACATCATTTTATGAGGGACTATGTTCAGAAGGGTGTTCTTTCTTTGAACTTTGTGGATACAGACCATCAATGGGCTGATATCTTTACAAAACCCCTTGCTGAAGATAGGTTTAAGTACATTCTGAAGAATATCAGTATGGACTTATGCCCAGAATGAGAAGATGAGAAGATCTTTGTATGAATACCTTCTGAAATGTGTTAGGACTAGGCAGCTATAAGAAGTTCTGATACTAATCAATTAGAAGTTCTGATTCTGTTATTACTAACGTTTCATTATCTAAGTTGATTCAGAAACTCTTTTAAAGCAAAACAGCTGTCACCAGTCTTTCCAGAAAATGAACACGTGTTCACTACTTTTGGACAAGCATGCGTGCAGTTGAGGAGATGCCGCCCTAGGTAACTTTGCAAATCATTTCACTTTGTCACATTATCTCTCCTAACGTCATTTCTCATTAAATGCATATTGATGTCATTTTCTTTTAAACAGTTTTATTTTTACTTTTTTTTCTTTTTTCTTTTTCAAACCGTTTAAATAACCCGCTTCATCTTCATTTCATCTTTCTCTCTCTCTCTCTCTCTCTCTCTCTCTCTCTCTCTCTCCATTTGTGCATCTCTCTCTTTGCATTTGTCTCTTTCAATCCCTAGTCTGTGATCTGAAACCAAGCAACATCATCATGTATTCATCATCAAGTACATCAAGCCCAGTAGAAAGACTCACTTCTACTCAGGTTCTTCTCCGCAAGTATGGGTATGCTCCTCTGAAAACCTGCATGATTCCCACTGACGAACTGGAAGTTCTCTGTGAGTCTGCTGTGGACTTCAACAACCTAAGAGCAAACGGTTTTCTGTGTGACGCTAGATTATTAGCACAGGGATGGTCAAACTATCTCGATCGATTGGTTGGACCAATCTATCCTGAACTGGTGAAGGATTTCTGGGTACATGCAACGGTTACCCCAACTGCCATCATTTCCTTCATGCTAGGGCATGAAGTGGTTATTACAGAAAAGCTCATCAGGAAGCTATACAACCTGGATGACGAAAAAGGTTGCACCGGTCCTCAACCTGGAAGGGTTAACTGGTATCAGGTTGAACAACAAATCTCTCTTGTTTTCAGAACTGAGTCTCATAAAACTGGTACCTTAAGGTCGTTCTATCAAGTGTGGGCTGAGATTATTCTGGGTTCTCTTCACCACAGGAAGAAGCTATTCTCCTCCTCTACCTACATCAGTCCTGATCACAAGTATACTCTCTTCTGCATTGGCAGAAAGATAGAACTCAACATCTCTCACATTCTGTTTGAGAATCTGAAAACTTCTATTGTTGAGTCAAGAGAAGAAGAAAGAGCAAAGTATCCTCATATTCCAAGGAACACTATTCCTTTCTCCAGAATGATATCTGATATTCTGACTGAAATTAATTTACTGGATTCTATCAGGACCCTTGGAGCGTCCCAATTTCTTGGAGTTGTTCAAGGTCCCGTCTTCAACGGTGTGGATTTGTTCAGACTTGATCTCATCCAGACGGTATCTTCTGTTGGTACAAGCTTTCCAGATATTCTGTCAAGGAGAGTTCCTGTTGAAGGTTTTGCCACCTTGTTTCATTTAGAACTTCCTAAGGTTGTCAAGCACCATTTGGAAGATTCTGTTAGAAACCAATCTGAAGTTGATCCTGCGTGGATCCGTGGTAGAGTGCTTCTGTCAAAAGCTGATCTTCAAAAGAAGGATCAGAAGAAACAACAGGCTAGGCTAAAAAGAAAGGCTCAAGAATACGAGGCCAAGTAAGCCAAGAAGCAGAGGATCACCTATGATCCTGACAAGGTGAATACTCCAGAATATCTGCAGAAGAAAATCAATGATTCCTTTCGTACTTCCAAATCTGCAAATGCTCCCTCTGCAATTGTCTCCAGGCATGTTTTTACACCTCCTTTTGTACCTCAATCTTCTATATAATCACCTTCTTCTGAACCACAAAATACCTTCTCTATACCAAAGTCTCTCTCACCTTCACTTTCTACTCCTGTCTTAAACCCTACACCACTAAATATTCTTCCTCCAACTCCTTCTGACAAGCCATCCTCATCAACACCCATTATAATTATTCCTTTTTCACCTAATCCAAACCCAGATATCTCCTCATCCTCAATCATTCCCACAGATATCCCATCTTCCTCAACCACTGCACCTCCATCTTCTCTATCCCAGCCCCTAACCACCAGAAAATCCAACCCCTACTGCCTTCTCTACCCTGACTACAAATTCACCTTCAACCCTCCTGAACCTGAACCTATCATTTGTCTGGAGTTGTTCAGAAGTGAAGTGATTAGCAGGCTTGACCTTCTGAGAGATGCTTTCCTCAATGGTCTTGATGATGTTTCTACGAGAAACCTCTGGAGAAGCTTTCGCTAGGATTTTGAAGTAGGAGCAATGGGAGTTCAGAAGCGACTAGTGGCTGCTGCCCCTGGTCATGCTGGTTACCTTCTGGAGGGTGATAATGGTATCTACTACCATCCCCTCAGAAACAGGGTTGCTGTTGGGGAGAAGCGATTCGTGGATGAACTGGAGGAAGCAAGAATTGCTGCTGCAATGGAAGCTAATCCTTGCAGGGAAATTGTGGTCTGGAAACCTCAATATCCTGTTCTGCTTGGAGATTTCAGGACTCTCTTTGACTTTCTGAGGGAAAACCCTTCTAAGGAAGACCCAAGCTTGGTCATTCCAGAAGTTGTTGACCCACCAGAAGTTGAAGGTCCTTCTGCGCCTAGGAATCTTGCTGCCATTCTTCAGGCACTTGAGAATGGAGATTCTGAGGTTCCCGCTGCAGAGTATGGAGATGCTTCTATGGAAGAAGCAGATGCTGATCTTGTTGCTAAAACAATTCCTGTTGAGGAAAATCCTGCAAATGATCTGATCATGGAAGCTGCGGATCAAAATGCCATCCCCTTGGAAAGAAGTTGTGAAGCTTCTTCTGATGAACCTTCCCGTCTTGCAAGGACTTTGGAAGTTATTCAGAAGAACCAGGATGAGCAGAGATCAATCAACACTGAGTTTCGTGCTTTCATGGAAAGGCAGAATGAGAGCAACAATAGGATTCATGATATGCTGGCCAAGATCATGTCGATGCTAGGGTCATCTTAGATTGAGTCTTAGACTGTTTCTTTTTTGCTTTGCTGCATCTGTTTTTCTTTGCATCTTCTCTTGCCCTTCCTCTTGTACTTCTGAACTTTTTCTTCATGCTTAATGAAATTTATCCTTTTCTTCTATGTGTTTGTCGTGTTTTTCATCTGAATCTTTTATGTTTTTGATGTTATGACAAAAAGGGGGAGAAAAATGTGATAAATGATCTGATTTATTTTATCAGTTGTTGGGAGAATGGCTCCACATTTCTAACAGAACTTGCAAAGTTCTATGTCTTTGAGTGTTGTCTTGCAGGAATTGAAGACCCTCTTTAAAAGCTCAACATGAGAAGCAAAGAGATGGGGAAAAGCAATTCTATAAAGAATCAAGCTCTTGGAAATTGAAGCAAGCTGAGTGCTATAAAGCTTCAAGAATCAGAAGCAAGAAGGAAGAATGTTCTGATATTCTGATGATAGAATATACTTTCATTCTTATTCTTTATATGTTCTGATGCATGTTTTAGTTACAAAATATGCTCTGAAACATTTTATGTTTGTATGCTCTGATACATAATTATATGTTCTGATACATAGTTTATGTTCTGAATCATTCATGCTGACTTTTGTCGTTTAGTTTGTTCTGTAACATTTCAGGATGTAGAGATGCTCTGATGATGCTCTGGTACATTCAACAATGTTCTGATACAATCTAGCATGCAATGACTCAAGAAAATATTCAAGCTCTGAAGCTGTCCAATGGAAGCAAGAATCAGAAGCTATGAATATTCTGAAGATCTAGGAAATTCAAGTTCTGAAGCTGTCCTATGGAAGCAAGAATCAGAAGCTATGAATATTCTGAAGATCTAGGAAATTCAAGTTCTGAAGCTGTCCTATGGAAGCAAGAATCAGAAGCTGTGAATGTTCTGAAGATCTAAGCATATGTGAAAGTCTCTACTGAAATACTCAGGGAAGTCTTTTATTTATAAAAATTCTTCTAGTATTTATTTCAGGGGGAGATTGTTAATCTCAGGGGGAGACATATTCACACATTGTCTATATGCTTATGCTATAGCTGTGTGATTGTCGTTAGCCGTCTGATTTTCTGATCGCAAATTCATATCATTTATATATGTTTTTGTCATCATCAAAAAGGGGGAGATTGTTAGAACAAGATTTGTTCTGATCAATATTCTTAGTTTTGATGATAACAAGGATATGAATTTTGTATGAGACAATATGATACTCTAATACTATGCAGTTTCCGTTTCAGGAATTATATAAAGAGTATGCACAAAATCAGCGCAAGAAGCACTGACTCAGAAGGTTCAGCATGCAACATCAGAACATGGTCTGGCAAGACATCAGAAGATGGTCAAGCGGAATCAGAACATGGGTCTATGGAAGCATCAGAAGAACTTGAGATCAGAAGCAGAAGCACTGAAGTTCTCATGGTATCACGCTCAGAAGCACTTCAAGGTCAGAAGACAAGAAGATGCTCTGCACCAAGCTGTTTGACTCTGATGACATTCAAACGTTGTTTACACAAACATCAGATCAGAAGCAAGTACTAGATTGGCAGGCTACGCTGACTGACAAAAGGAACGTTAGAAGCTATTAAAGGCAACGTCAGTAGACACAGCGGAAACAAGGCTCGAGGGAGTTGACAAAAGAGGGAAACATTAAATGCAATGCTGTACGGAATACGCAAAGCATTAAATGCTCCCAACGGTCATCTTCTCAAACTCCTATAAATATGAAGTTCTGATGAGAAGCTCAATACAACACTTGCGCATTAAACTGAAACGCTGTCAAATTCAAAAGCTCTCAAACTTCATCATCAAGCTCACTACATTGCTGTTGTAATATTTTAGTGAGACTTAAGCTTAAACTTTAAGAGAAATATCAGTGTTGTGATTATAGCTTTTCAGAAGCATTGTAATACTCTAGAAAAGTCTTAGAGGTTGTCTAAGCAGTTTGTTCCTAGAGTGATCAGGTTGTGATCAGGATACTCTAGAAGACTTAGCAGTTGGCTAAGTGGAAAACCATTGTAATCAAGTGTGATTAGTGGATTAAATCCTCAGGTGAGGTAAACCACTCAAAGGGGGTGGACTGGAGTAGTTTAGTTAACAACGAACCAGGATAAAAATCATTGTGCAAATTGTTTTTATCTTACAAGTTTTAAAGCTACACTTATTCAAACCACCCTTTCTAAGTGTTTTTCTATCCTTCATTACTTAGATTCTGAAGAGGTATTTTCTGATCTAACTAGAGAATAACTTGTTTCTAGTCTCTCAGAACTTCTTGAAATTACAAGTAAACTTAGTATTAAATACAAAAGTCTCAAAAATGCTTTTGCATCTGAAACTAAGAAACTTGAGGTAGAAAATTTTGGACTCAAAGAAAAAGTTTTAAAACTAACAAAAGATGTTGAAACTCTAAAAACATCTTCTGGTCCAGATACTTCTATTCTAAGCATTAACAATATTCTTAAGGAATATGATTTGAGTTTCAGGAAGTTTCTATCTAGAAGTATAGGTAGAAGCCAGATGGCCTATATGATATATGGTGTAAGTGGAAATAATAGAATAGGTATAGGATATGAGGGAAATGTTCCACATAAACTGGAACCTGTTGACAAGATGATTATTGAATACAAACCTCTGTATAAACAGTTTCAGTATGGACATTCACATGACATTAAATACACATCACATCCTAGGAATTTCCATGTCACACACACCAGGACATATTTTGTTGCACATTCTGATACTTCTTATGCTAAGTCTCAGTTCAATCAGAACGTGAGAAAAACTAACCCCAAAGGACCCAAGAGAATGTGGGTACCTAACGATAAAATAGTTCATGTTGCAGATCTCCTTAACAGCACAAAGGACAAACATTTCATGGTACCTAGACTCTGGGTGCTCACGACACATGACGGGAAAAAGGTCTATGTTCCAAAATCTGGAAGTTAGATCTGGAGGAGACGTAAAGTTTGGAGGGAACCAGAAGGGCAAGATCATAGGCTCTGGAACCATTGGTATTGGTAACTCTCCCTCTATAACTAATGTTCTGCTAGTTGATGGGTTAGCTCATAATTTATTGTCCATAAGTCAATTAAGTGACAATGGTTATGACATAATCTTTAATAAAAAATCTTGTAGAGCTGTTAGTCAAAAGGATGGCTCAATCCTATTTACAGGCAAAAGAAAGAACAACATTTATAAGATTGATCTTTCAGATCTTAAAAACCAACAGGTTACTTGCCTTCTTTCTGTTAACGAAGAGCAGTGGATCTGGCATAGAAGATTGGGTCATGTTAGCATGAGAAAAATTTCTCAGATTAAAAAACTCAATCTAGTCAGAGGACTACTGTCATACCCCAAAATTTGCCCATCATATTTCAATATATCTTGACTCATATGATCTTCAGTTACTCAAGCATATGCAAGAATTGGGCACACTTACTTATCTCCTAAGCAATCAACCCACAATTAGGGTTTTGCTTCTCTCAAGATCAAATCAAGTTCTAAGACCTCAAATGGATTCCATGGCCTCTCATATGATTCAAAGGATCCTCACCTCAAGTTTCAAGCTCTGATTCCTAAGATTGTACAATCAACAGCTCAAATGGTCAATAGTCGACTAGTTTGACCTAAAAGTCAACCATGGTCAAATTACAGTCAAAACTCCTAATTTTTTTGTCAACATCAATATTTTGAAGTAACATTCATCATTTGATCAAGGTTTGATCATGATTCATCAAGGAGAACTCAGAAATCATCAAAAGTCAAAGTTTCTAAATTAGGGTTTTTGACCTAAAAGTCAACTGAACTTTGACCAGCCATAACTTTCACATGGAACCTCATAAATTCTCCATTCAAAAATAATTTTGAAGGAAATTGAATTCTCTACAACTTTGTCTCTCACATGCCAAGTCTAAAAATGCTTCGTTTGAGAGATATGGAGCAAAAGATTACAGGTCCTTCTAGAAGCTCGCAAAAAGCATTTTTTTTGTCAGGAGCCATATCATCAAGATAAATTCTCCAAATGAAAAAAAGGTTCCAAAGTGGCTTGTAGATGACATCTTGAGGTTTCCAAAAAATCCTAGAACTCCTCCATATCTTAAAAATTGAGGGAGATATGCCTTGTCAAAGTTGGACAATTTTGAAAGGAAAATGTGAAACAAAAGTGGCTCAAAATGGATTTTTTTTGCAAATGAGCCCAATCCTTTTGGACCTAATCTTGATCCTCAAGTTATCTAAAGCATCAAGTCCAATCCCCACGAATTATTGAATAATATTTGATTTTATTTGAATTTTTATCATTTAAAAGATGATTAAAATCAAATAATCAAGAGATTTTGGAAGGGATATGATTTGGCTTTAATTTCCAAACAAATCCAATCAAATATTTATCATATTTTATATTCAATTTCGTGCAAATTGGAATTGGGATGATTGAGTCAATATTGGATCAAAATTAGAAAGTTTCATAAATCATATTTTCCAAATTTCCAATAATTGATTCAAGTGGATTCAATTCAATTTTCTTAACCTAATACTCTCACCTATATATACCTAACATCATCAGCATTCAGGGACCACGAATCCTTGCCTCAAGAACCCTACTCAAAATTCCAAATTGTCAAAGAAATTAGGGCATACAAGATATCGATCCATAGCCACTTTCAATCCAAACCAAGGACTTAGTTCTTTTCCTGAGAACCATTGTTTCTAAGCTTTGACGCAGGAATCAAAGGATGCCATTGTTAGGGCATGGTTTCGTGTTCCCCCCGTATCTGCGTTTTCAGGAAGTTTCAGAAAAAACGGGCGCCACCATTGAATCCAGGAGGTTCGGCTTTGTCGCACGCTCGCGAAAATGAAACAACAGAGTCGCCACCAATATATTTATCCCATAAGGGAAAGGAATATCAGAAAACCTAGAATAAGGATAAGAGAAGGTCTTGCGACCAGAGAATCAAGGTACGGGAGTCGGTTACGCAAGGGGAAGGTATTAGCACCCCTCACGTCTGTGGTACTCCACAGGATCCACTTATGTTTGTTCTATTCTAAGGGTGCATAAATCTAAAGCTTAATTACTAAGGGAATGCATGCAAATGAAAGAAAAAGAAACACGGGGAAAATAAGGTTTATAAATAGTTGTGCTCGCTTAGGCCCCGCGACCTAATGCCTACGTATCCTTTTCAGGAATCAGAGCGCCGTAGTTCGGCTCTTTAGTTTTATTTGTTTTTTGTGTTTTTTAGTGGACGAAGTTACATTCGCACTCCGCTGCTCGACCTCTGGAGTCTTAAGCTGGGAATGGAGCGGAAATAACGTGTCCGATTAAGAGAAAGAATGCCCTGAAGGCAAGAGAAAGAATGCCTCGGAGGCAAGAAAGAGAAGAGATAAAATTGGTTTGTGTCTTTTAGGTGTGATTCCATGATGGACGAAAACCTACTACAAGGCATCGCATCACTTCCTCACTTCGATTAGCTCTGAGCCTTTATTAGATATTTTGAAGTGTTTTTGGTTGGTGTTTTTTTATGGGAAATTAATTTGTGACTTAGATCATACCAAAAAGAGTTTTGTTTTGCATATTTAGAGAAAGCACATCGAGGCCTACGCCACAATCGTTTCTCTAAATAACGGTTAAGAAATACATCGAGGTTTCACACCTCAATCATTTCTTCTCCGCTAAGTAAAGGAGATACAAAAAGAGTTCTTTTGTGAATATTTAGAGAATGCACATCGAGGCCTACACCACGATCGTTTCTCTAAACAACGGTTAAGAAATACATCGAGGCTTCACACCTCAATCATTTCTTCTCCGCTAAGTAGGAAAGAACATACATCAAGGCCTACGCCTCAATCATTTCTTTCTTACTATGAAATATAGTAACGGTATGATCTTCATCGATATTTATTAAGTATTTTAAAAGTTGAAAAGAAAAGAAGGAAAACTAGCCTAAAATGAACAACTAGCCTAAGTGTTATGAAAGGGGATTCCTAAATCCTAATGTTATCATGGCCTCTACCTAAAGTTAGGAGTAAATGAATGGAATTACAAGCACAAGCAAAGATCAAAATTACAAGTAAAAATTACAAGTAAACAATGATACAAAATTAGTGCAAAAATGACTAAAAGAATGACTTGAAATATGGTACAAAACAATTCACAATATAATACAAAATTAGTACAAAAACGTGAGACGAAACAAGTCAAAATATGGCACGAAATGGATTAAGGGACTATTTATTTTCTATGATTTTTTATGAAGAAAAAGAATGCTAACTAAGCCAAAAAAGAAGAATTAGCCTAACTAATATTTTTTATGTACATTTTTTTTTGTGACAAAATTGTGCATCAAAGTCTAAAAATGATAGAAAAATTAGTTTTTATTTATTTAAAAGAAATAGTAAAAAACTAATTAAAACATGAATTCAATCAAATAATATAGATGGCCTCAGGGGGTGTAAGACTGAAATGGAGGTGTAAAAAGCAAGAATGAGGCGCAGGGCCCAAAGAAGTGGCCCCATACAGGTTTTTTATTACAATCATTCTGCAAAAAAAACAAGATGATACCCGGGCCATAGGGGGTGTGAAGTTGAATCTGGCCCAAGGAATTGTTGGTTTCAGATTTCATTATTGATCCATTTAATTATTATCAGTATTCATAAAAAACAAATTAATTATAATAAAAGAAGTAAAAAAAAAATAAATAAATAAAAGAAGCAAAATTGGATTGGGATTAGGGTTACAAACATTGGGGCGATTCAGCTTCTTCGTGAAGCTTCCTTCTCCTCACGCTCAGGCAACGCGGCGGCCGAAGATGATGCCGGAAAGATTGCTTCGGCTTCGAACCTCTCGCGCCACCGTCTCGATCTTTCGACCTCTTCTTGTCTCCGTCTCTCTTGTGTTTGTTCTCAAGATCTCTTCTCCGATCAATTCTCAACTCCGATGAACAAATCCGCCGTGATTTTCACCTTCGATCTCGTCCTCTCCTCTCCTACCTCCGCCATGAACGAAACAACTGCAAATCGGCTTCATACCTCATCTTAACCTCGAAAGAATTCAATCAATTGGAGACGCTCCGGTGGTACTACGACGGCGACGGTAACACAGAGAAAACCAGAATATTCTTCACGGGTTCAGGTGTATATCGCTCTCGATTCACTCTATTTTCCTTGCCTTCTCTGAGTTGTTGTTCGCGATGATCGTTGCTACATTGATGATGATTAAAGATCGTGATGTTGTCGTTGGATGTTGCAGAAAGGGAGGATGTGCGATTGGTGATGAATCGATGAAGGTTTTGTGAAGCTTTTTCTGAGTTTTTTTTCAGGTTGAAGATTGGAGAGATGAAGAGAATTTTTTGAGATTGAATCTTGGAAACGTGAAGAAGATGAATGGGGATGATGATGATTGATGATGATGATTGAATCGTAGAGGTGAAGAGAGTGAGTAATGAAGGTTCAGAGAGATTGTTGTGAGAAGATGAATGATGTGTGAAGTGGTGAAGTGAAGAATCAAGTATGTTGAAGAGAGAGAGAGGCTGAAGCTGCAGAAGGAGGTAATCATATACAAGTGAGTTCTCTCTTATTTTT
Source organism: Vicia villosa (assembly GCF_029867415.1). Taxonomy (NCBI): domain Eukaryota; kingdom Viridiplantae; phylum Streptophyta; class Magnoliopsida; order Fabales; family Fabaceae; genus Vicia; species Vicia villosa. Next base: position 185,641,641 of record NC_081181.1, on the reverse strand, counting down.
TCTGTTAATATTCTGTTTCTGGTAGTTGAGAAATTCTGTTACGTTTGTTAACTGTTAGCAAAAATCTGTTAGGATTCCGTTAGGTTGTGAATATGGTTAGGAATTCTGTTTTAAGTGGTTAGTTACAAACTGTTATGCTGTTAGGAGATTGCCTAGGTTGTTAGAAAGGGGTTACAAAAGTTAGTTATAACAGTTAGGGTGTTGTAAAGAATCTGTTAGGAATTTGTTAGGTGTTAGGAAAGTTAAAAGGTTAGAATTCTGAAGAAGGTTAGTTGCTGATATTTAGTAAAGGTTTGTTATCTTCTGTTTGGAAGTTAAATACTATAGAGGTTTGGATTGTATTTGGTTTTCTGTTGTTGACAGCAGCTAGTTTGAATACTAAAAGATATTTGGCTGTTAGTTGATGAGGTATGTTAAGATGGTTACAAAATGATAGGTTCTGTTTGGTTTTGAATTGAATATACATCTGGTATGAATTTGATAATAATGTATGGATGAATGGTATTATGATTGTGCAGGGCTGACTGTTTTATGGTACATGCAGGGCTGTTATGGATAAGTTTGGAAGCCGGTTTCGATACACACAGTGCTGCTGCAACATATCACAATATCGTGGAGACTTGTGTTCAGATGGAGGTCGCAATTTTTCACCATTTTCTGAGGCAGCAGTACAGCAACATATCAAGACTAGGACAGTGATGGTTTAGCTTAGATCTCTTGATGTAATATGCCTTTTAATGGATGACTTTTGTTGTATGATCTTGGACACTTATAAATAATGGAGGATGACCTTTGTTTTCTTGTAGAATTTATGGTTGACGGATAAAAGCCTTGACTTCGAGATACCCTTAGAATGATAATAGGATTTGTAGTATCTTGTAATGGTTCTTAAAATTGTCTTGTAGTGATTTTGTAATGAAGTTTTGGAAGGTTGTAATGAATGGATTTGGAATAATGCACCTTTTGGACATGTACATTCTTGTAATGAATTTGTTTTTAATAATGACATACTTGTATTTTCCTTCCAATTTGCTCTTTGAGTCAAATCTTCTCTCTTGGATTCGGTGCTCCGTCCAATTTGTGATACAGGCAAAGAATAGATCCAAACTTATATGAATGAGCCATGTCGAATCGAGAATCGATCCACACTTGCACTTTTAGCCTCCTCAAGTAAATCAACTTCATAACTTGTAATAGAAGCACCAATATAAAACCAATGGCTTGCAATATAAAGAAGATGCACGATCCACTATAGAACTGATAATTGTAAGCCAAGAGGATTGCAAGGAATACCATAGACAAATCCCAATTCCCATGAATATATTATGATTATTAACTTGAGAAATAGACTCTAAATCTTCATCCTTACTCAGAACGATTTGTTAAGCTCAAGCATAAGGGATAAAACCCTAATATTTCAAAATACTTGATCCACATCCAACTTTATTAATTATGACGCATGATGTTAGATGACCTAATATGCGAATGATTGTAAAGCAATAAGCCAGATATAAATAAATTAAAATGGGCAAATTTTGGGGTGCAACAGCTGCCCCTATTTAATCGTCTTAAATCTGAAGGTGAGATTGGCGCTAGCCTTTCGATTATTCAAGGTTGAAGAAGATTAAATACCAAGAGAACCTGAAAATTTGCCTGATGAGAGATAAGATCTACTGGGGAAGAAATGGTGTCAAATCCACTGAGGAGGATGCATCAATTCTGGATTGATCAAATTAACTCTGGGTTAGAAGTGAAATAAACATCAACTCTGGGTTGGAAAAGCAAGAAGGGTCGACTCTGGGTCGAAGAATGAAGGGAAGTCAACTCTGGGTTGGACAAGATGTAAACATCAACTCTGGGTTGAGAATAGAAAGGGAAAACAATATCGGTGGGACAAGATATAGGTACCAACTATGGGTTGAGAAAGAAAGTAAGAACATCAACTCTGGGTTGAAAACAAGAGATAGACATCAACTCTGGGTTGAGAGAAAGTAATTCAACTCTGGGTTGAGCGGGAAAAGACAAGAGATAACCGTCAACTCTGGGTTCAGTGGGAAAGAAAGACAAGGATCAACTCTGGGTTGAATAAAAGATAACCGTCAACTCTGGGTTGAGAAAGGGATAACCGTCAACTCTGGGTTGAGTGGGAAATGATAAAAGATAACCTTCAACTCTGGGTTGAGAGGGAGAAAAGAAATCAATAAAGGATGACCGTCAACTCTGGGTTGAGTGGGAAAAGACAAAAGATAACCGTCAACTCTGGGTTGAGTGGGAAAAAGATAAGCATCAACTCTGGGTTGAATAAAAGACAAACATCAACTCTGGGTTGAATAAAAGGTGACCGTCAACTCTGAGTGAGTGGGGAAAAGGTAAGGGTCAACTCTGGGTTGAATAAAGGAAGACCGTCAACTCTGGGTGAGTGGGAAAAGATAATTAACTCGGGGTTAAAAGATGAAAGGAAGGTCAACTCTAGGATGAACACAAAGACACCAACTCTGGGTTGAAGCAAGATGAACATGATTGACTCGAGGAGATGACACCACAATGGTAACTCTGAGTGCCCCAGTGGAATGTCAATTGATTGCTTGTAGAGAACCCATCTGATGAGTAACTTGGCTTATGCTTCACATGCAAATGTTTGATTTATTTGTGCACTTCTGGAGATGCAATGCTATGAATTCTATATGCATTGTACTGATGAATTGTTCAGGGTTTCTGCCTTGATGTGAAATAGATTAGGTGGAATTCTGAACTCTGCTTGATTCAAGATAGGGTGGATGCCCCTGCTTTATTGGTGATTGGATGAGAATGCAATGATATGTATGATGTATGCATGATCATGAATGGAATGATTGTTTCCACGATGCAAGGAGTGAATGGAGAATGCCTTTGTGGAAAGGTTGTTGCTTGAAGGACAGGACTTGTGAAGGTGAGGTGTTTAGTTTGACTCCTCGACACTTGTCCTGATATCTGACACTTGCTTGGGGATGAAAAAGGAATTGTCACTAGTTTGCCCCAGCTTGTATGATCTCTTGAGATAAAGCTTTGATAATGCTTGAATCATGGAGATTTGTAATGGTCTGCCCCAGTGTAGATCATGGGATGAATGCCCCAGATTGAAAGGAACTCTTCCACCAGATGGATGCTTCAGGTATTTGCTTTGTGGATGACCAAACTTTGCCTTTGTAAGATTACTCGATGGAATTTCCATGTTGAACTTTCCTTGGTATCAAGTACTTGCTTTCAAGTTAGAGACAATTCTGTTTTGAAAAGGATAATGAGAATGCAATGCACATGTTAATCTCAAGAGAAAAGTTTTATTTGTCAAAAGGTTGTACTGATACTAACACAAATGACACAGCAACATTAGGAGTCAGTTTGACATGATTTTACAGTTTGTATGCTTTCGGAACGAACCCTACTTCAGTTAGGACTTTTGAGGGTTGTAACGTGGCCGGGTTCACGGTTTGAGAAACAAAGGATAAGGGCTCAAGTTCTACTTAACCCACCCCTTCTTCGTGATGTCCTCCAGTCCTACGTTCAGTTAGTTTGACACGAGTATTCGTCTTTCAGGAAGGTTGTGATGAATGAGGATCCTTTATGGCTTTGATGGAGGTGGCAGTCACCCTTTGGTGCTTTCGTTGATGATTATAACAACTTGCCCCTTGGAGGAATTTCCTTTTGCTTTTGTCTTTTTGCTTTCCCTAACTTTTGCCTGGACAAAAAGTTTCTTTTGATTTTGGTTTTCGTTGTCCAGCGGGATATGCCCTAATTTTTGCCTAAGTCATTTGCTTCAAAGCTTTTCTTTCTTTTTTTTTGACTTAGCAGGCTATTGTTTTCCTTTTTTATTTTATTCATAACTTTCTTTTCATTCTTTTTTGTCTCGTTCGGGAACAAGTTGTATGACTTTGGTGATTGACTTGATGAAAATGTAGTGACTGCCTTCTTCTTAGTGAACGGGAGACATCCATTGTGGATGGTGCTCTTCCCTTTTTGTTGTGAGATCTAAGATATGATTGATCCTCTGATGGAATGCCTGAAAGTTGAGCGCTCGGTCGCACTAACTGAAGACTACCCTGCCCCTGGTTAAGATTGAGGGTTTTGTATTTTTGAAAGAAACTACTACTCCTTAGGCTCAAAGGGGTTGACGAGGGTTTCACTTCCTTATAACTCCGGTGTTTAGGAATGGAAACAATGCCTGTACATCCTCAGCAGGATCTTGTTCCAAAAGCATACAATTAGTGATTCATGTGTTTTTGATTTTCATCATTCTCCTTTTTTAGTTGCTTAAGACAAATGCGTGAAGTATCAATGAACATAATGACAAAGATGAAATGATTTGAGAAAAACATGTATATTACATTTTTATTTATTCAAACAGAATGAGTTTCTTACAATGGATAGTACTTGATAACAACAAAAGTAATACAATTGAAAATACTAAAGAAATCTATACAATGGCAAGCTTGGCCTTATTCTAATGCAAATGAAATGTTCTCTGACAAACATAAAGTCTTCATGGTCCACTGGTGGAAGCTCCATTGTGAGGTGGCATGGGATTATTGACCACATTAGGTGCCACAGGTGTGAATGTAATCTCCTTTGCATCAAGCAGATCCTGAACCTTGTCTTTGAGAACTCTGCACTCTTCAGTGGTGTGACCAGATCCTCCAGAGTGGAATTCACACTTAGCATTAATCTTGTAATTTGGAGGGAGAGGATCAGGAGGAGGCCTCGCTTCAGCTAATTGAATCAGTTTTTGATCAAGCAAGGCGGCGAGGAGTTGGCTATAGGTCATTGGTACACGATCATACACCCTTTTAGGCCTATTCTGCCTCTGTTGACCTTGTCTCTGCTGATAACCTTGTTGTTGGAAACCTTGTTGTTGTTGTTGGACATATTGTTGATAAGGGACCCAAGGTTGTTGACCAACAGGTGCCATATAAGCTTGAGGGGCGGTGGCGGCCACTCGATAGCAAGGAGCTTGATCTCGAGCATAGGTGGCACTGGTCTCGCCTTCTTTCTTCTTGACAAAGTTACCCTGAGGTTTCTTGTACCCATATTGGTTTGCAGCAGCAGCATTGGCGGGATTCTGGATCTTACCAATTTTCAAACCATTCTCAATTCTTTCACCAATCCTGACTAGATCGGAGAAACCAGAAGAAACACTACCAACCATTCTCTCATAGTAATGTCCTTGAAGAGTGTTCATGAACATGTCGACCAGTTCGGATTCAGAAAGTGGTGGATTCACTTGAGCAGCCATTTCTCTCCACCTTTGAGCATACTCTTTGAATGTCTCATTGGTCCTTTGCACTTGATTTTGAAGTTGCAACCTAGTCGGTGCCATGTCAATGTTATACTGATATTGCTTGAGGAAAGCATCAGACAAATCCTTCCAAGATCGGATTCTATTACGCTCCAGATTCATATACCAGTTCAGAGATGCCCCAGATAAGCTATCTTGGAAGCAGTGAATGAGCAATGAGTCGTTGTGGATGTGAGAAGCCATCTTACGACAATACATGATGATATGGCTCTTCGGACAACTCAAACCCTTGTACTTCTGGAAGTCGGGGGTCTTGAACTTATGAGGGACAACCAGATTAGGAACTAGACACATATCCTCAGCATCCATCCCATAGGCACTAAATCCTTCAATGGCTCGAATTCTTTCCTCAAGGATTTTGTACTTCTCAGCAGATTTCTCAACGGGTCGAGCTCTTTCAGCAGTTGGTATTGTTTGCATTTCTGGATTAGCAAACTGAGGACCACAGAAAGCAGGATAAGGAATCTCTGTATGAGGAGGTGGAATAGGAAATGAGCAAGGAGGCCCAGTCATAGTTGGCACTCCAGAAGTTACAGGCCTAGGTCCTCCTTGGTTTGAAGCTCCAAGAGTATCAACAGTCATGAAGCTAAATGGCATTCCAAGAGTAGCATTAGTCCTTGGTTGAAACTCAAGTGGATTAGAAGAAGGTGGAACGACCTCAAGTTGGCTAGCAGCAGCTTGGTTACCAACAACGGGAATCTCTTGTGTAGCAGGAACCCTTTCAGTTCGCAAGGCTTGGATAGCTTCCAGGATAGCATCGACCTTAGTTTTCATTTGATCCATCTCCTCTCTAATGGCAGCTTGATCTTGTTCATAGTTCTCCATGATTCTTCTTCTGTGAGCTCTTGTCAGATATCGGTGTGGAGGAATCGTCTTGACTGATCTGATGGAGAGGAAGAGTATAAGAGTCTTGGTAACCATGGATGCATATGCATGAATGCAAAAATGTTAATGATGATGCAAATGCAGCAGGAATCAGGATCAAGGATCAAGGCCTCTTGGATAACAGCTTCTCATGATCAATAAGATATGGTCGAATCCTCCAGATTCAGAGGTTCGACGTTGCTTTCTGGATAAATAGCTTGTGCATAAGTCAAGGGTGGTCGAATCCTCCAGATTCAGAGGTTCGACGTTGATTCTGATAGATAACCTTGCATAAGTCACATAAGGTCGGACCCTCCAGATTCAGAGGTTCGACGTTGATTATGATAGGTAGTCTGAACGGGCATAGGGTGGGATGGAGGCTTGTTTTCCTGCAAAACAAAATTTCCCAACCCCTCTCACAGGTAGGATCTAGTATATGGTAGGTCAAGAAGCCAACAGAGGATTGAAAGTAGGCGCTATCATACGATATTGCCTCGTTCAACCAAGCTCTGTCCGTGGATACATGATCGGATCAATCAGACATACGTCTTCTGTCCGTCATGGCCACTCTATTCCTAGTTCCTAAGGTATCACTCTGGCCTGGGTATTGGGCCTTTTACCTCATAGAAATCCCACCCAACCTGCAAACATAGAAAATATGTGGCCCCCACGGGGACCCATAATATAGTCCAGGATGCGAGAAAATAAACATGATATGCAAGCAATAAATAGTCATGATATGTGAGGCATAAAGAAGTAAAGCAATAAAGCAGTAAAGCAATAAAGCAATAAATCAATAAATGAACACCCAAAGAAAGCAAACACAAGCTAGGATCGACTAAGCTAGGAATGGACCAGCACAGGTCTATCACGTCCCCAGCAGAGTCGCCAGCTGTCGCACGCTCGCGAAAATGAAACAACAGAGTCGCCACCAATATATTTATCCCATAAGGGAAAGGAATATCAGAAAACCTAGAATAAGGATAAGAGAAGGTCTTGCGACCAGAGAATCAAGGTACGGGAGTCGGTTACGCAAGGGGAAGGTATTAGCACCCCTCACGTCTGTGGTACTGTTATACCCCAAAATTTGCCCACATATTTTTCAAAGAAAACTCCAATCTGAAAATTAAGGGTCTCATATAATCATGGATTTTTATTTCAACAAATATCCTGACATATGAAATACTTAGTTTTTAGAATTTTTCTTATACAGTAATTTGGCTTGCAGTTGAATTTATTCTTACGCAAACACCAAATACTGTTTATTACTTCACACATGCTATTTATTTATTTACAGATAAATAGTACTGACACAATTGGTACAGAGTTAAATCTTTTTGCAGGCGCAGAATCAGGAAACTCAGACTGTACTGGTAACAAGTAGATTATTATTATCTTTTGTTTCCCACTAATTTTTGTACTATATTCCATTATTTTCAAAAATCTTTTCAAATCTCTTTTTCAAAAATCAAATCTCTCTTTTTTCCAACACTATCTCCACTTTCTTTCAAATCTTACTTCCACTCAAATTTTCCTTTTGTACGGAATCACGCTATTCCCCAACGTCTCTATCCTTCTTTCCATTCTATAAATACCTCTCATTTTCTTCCATAAAATCTCACATCAAATTCTAACTCATCTTTCAAATTCCTATCTCATATCCATCTCCTTTTCTTCCCTAACAAGAATGGCAAAATGGATAGAGACACTACTTCTTACAGTCATCACCATTGCTACGGTGATCATGACTTTCTTCTGCATGCATAGTCCTGAGGAGTGTGGACTTGCAATGGCTATGCTCCCAATCATCTACATGTTATTGTTCATAGCATGGGTCATTAATCGTCATTCTTAAAATTTGCCGTATTTCTTATTTCTTAAATGTACCGTTCATTCGTCGTACTGTTCAATATAGTATGTAATATTTGTACTGTCAGTATTAAATGTTGTGCTATTTGTCATAATATTGCTTAATTACTAAGATAATATTTTGTGTATTTTCTGCCAGTCAAATATTTCTATTTCTGTGCATTAAATAATTTTCAGGTTATTATCGGTAATTTTGCCCGCATACCGTAAATATCAGTTATTTATTATGTTTCTGTTTTCTAACAAGTCATGTAAATAAATTTTCATGCTTCACACCAAACAAAAACAAAAATAACAACAAAAAAAAAAAAAAAGAAAATTAACTTTGACGGTTGATTTTTCACTTTAACTGCTGCTTCAGTACACGAACAGTCGGTTGACAGACAAACTGCAGACAGTACAATTCACAGTGATTTGTACAATCAATCAAATCAATCATTCACAATTCAAATTTCCAAGATTTTTGTGTTAGAAGTCTTCTGAATATCACATGATTAGCAGAAACTCAACACTGCACAAAAATCAGGTACGCTTAACTGCCTCCTATACAGACAGTCCCTAATCAGGGTTTTTCTTGTTTTAACAGGAGCAACAAGTTTTGAGAGCTCAAATGGATTTCATATACATCCATACATCTCAAAGTACCATCATACAAATTTTCAAACTTCAATTCACTCAGACGCACCGTCAGCAGCTCAAACAGTCAACAGACGACCCGTTTGACCAAAAAAGTCAACTGACAGTCAAAAATGAAATTTTTTGTCAAAGTCCATATTTTGTCAAAGGATTCAACATTTGATCATTGGATGATCACAATTCATCAAGGAAAGATCAAAAATCAACAAAACCCTAAGATTCAAAATTAGGGTTTTTGCCTGAAAAGTCAACTCAACTTTGACTGATCATAACTCTCTCATCCTTCATCCAAAAAATGTCAACCAAAGCTCATTTTGAAGGAAATTCAATTATCTTTCAAATGCAATTGATCCCATGGTCATAGCATTCACCATTTGAAAAATATGGCCAAAGACATTACAGGTCATTTTCAAAGTCAACAAAAAGACACTTTTTTCAAATGGACACACAAGGAGAACCAAAAATCATTTTGATATGAGACCAAAGACATTGGTTAGAGGACTCTTTGAGGTTTCCAAAAAGTGCAAGATCTCCTTCATATGACAAAAATTGAAGGATTTACACCTTGTTGAAGTTGGCTAAATTTTGGGAAAATGCATGAAATCAACATTGCTCAAAAATGTTTTTTTTCCAAATGAGTCCAAGTTTTTATGGTCCAAACATCTTTGCCATGTTACTATGGGCCTCCCACGACCAAGACAAAGCCCACATCTTTATTGGCCATTTTTTGCATAATTTTATCTTACTTTAAGATTAAAATTAAAAGGAAAATGCATGGATAATGGTTGCTTGGCCTCCAAGTATGACTCACTTCAAGGAATCTTCATTTTTTCTGCAAGAATTGAAGAGCAAGACAAGAGCATTGAATGGAGTCAAGCTTGGTCAACAATTCAAAGATTTTTAATATTTTAAAAATCAAACTTTCAACAAAGACAACAAAGCTTCTTAGCTTGAGTTCCAAGCAACTTTGGGCTATAAAAGAAGCATCATACCTCCACAACAAGAGGACACGAAGAGATAGCAAGAGAATAGCCACAAACCTCTCAAAATTCTCAAAAAATCTCCATACTTTGTAATTTTCAAAATAAATTTTCCAATCAATATTAATACAAACCAAGCATTCTAATCATCTTCTCAAAGATAATAGAGTAAGATTGAACTTTAAACACAGGCCCATGAGAGTCGTATAAAGCATATAATACTCTTCATGTACATATGAATTTTATTTTCGTTTTTGTATATGCAACTGATTTCAATGCTAACCAACCATCCTATCATGCTCATAAGGTCCTATGCAAATGATCTGGGCCTTAACATGCCAACTCCCACGTGAGGATAGCCATATGCCATTAACATAAGCTTATGAGTGTTCATACTTTAACATCTTCGAACCTATAGCTATGAGCATCAAACCACGAAACTAATGACATATTTGGATTCAGGGCATCATGTTTAGTGGATCTGGGTTGTTTTCATATGTTGCTAACGTGTGTTCTTGCAGGTTTGGGAAGCTACCGAAAATAACGTTTTTGTATCGTGAAATAGAGGGGGTTAAAAACCCCCGCTATCTGTCTGAAAAAGTGCATGGGACGGAGGTTGAAGACGACCACGCGTCCGAGCGTGGTTCGTCAGTCAACTTTTCAACCTTCTCTCCTCTGTTTCCATTGGTCCATGCAGGCGAGGGTGGGGACCAGTCTGACTTTGGTCTCCCACTAATCCCATGCCTTGCTTTAATCATGTGCTTCATGTGACCTCAGATCTGAACCCTTGGATCAATTCAATCTCCAATCCAACGCCTCACACACGCAGCTACACCATGCTCCCTCAGTCAACTTCCACACTGAATAAGTATCCTTTTTTATTTTCTATTTTATTTTAATTTCTTTGATAAATTAATTAAAAATAGTTTAAAAATTCAAAAAATTCCCCAAAAAATATTTTAAACTTCTAAAATAATATATTATTTTCTGAAATAAAAATATTTTATTTTTCTTCAAAATTTCAATATTTTTCATAATTAATTAGTATGTATTTATATATTTGCTTATTAATTATTTTAATTAGTCAAAAAATCATAAAAAAATTGTTCTTTGTGTTAAATATTGTTTATATATCATAAACTAATTTTGTACATATTTAGGATAATTTTATCATTAAGTCTTAATTATTTGTGTAATTATTTATATAATTATGTTTTAATTAACTTAAAAAATCCAAAAACAATTTCAAAAATTCCAAAAAAATTAGTTTTGTTCTAAAATCAATTAACAAACATTTTGTACATATTCTAAACTTATTTTCTAAGTTTGATCATTTTTTCATCTTTTCTTTATTTTAAAATTAATTAATCATGCATTAATTATATTTAAAATAAATCATAAAAATCCAAAAAATATGCCTTTTATTTCTTGCAATTTAAAATTCCTAGATAAATGTATAGGATGTCAAATTCATGTAAATAGGCTAGTTTACATTTCCCGCACAATCGATGTAATAGCGTAGATTTACTTTCCGCACTTTACATTTCCGCATTTTAATTTCCAGCACACCTATAAACTGCGTGTATGTCAAAGATAAAACTGAATCGTTAGATCACTAACTCCAAAGATAAAATATCTGAATTCAATCACAATCACATTTGCACCTCCTAGGGTAATCCCTTTTCACTCTTTTCAAAATCAAAGTTACATTTCTACTGTTTCGAGTACAAAATCGAACCTTTTGTTTATATCCGACGAATGGATAGATTTTTAAAGGGAACAAGGATAAAGACCTCCTAACTCAGGGTAGACCTCCTAGTTTGCTTGCTCAAAATCAAAACAAACAAAATTCTCATACACTGTTGTTTTTTTAAAACGAATTTTCCAAAAGACAATATTTTGTATACATCCAAACACGGATCATTACAAAATTAACGATCTTTTCAAAACATCTTTCGAAAGATAAACAAGTATTTGTATATATCCGCACAAGGATCATTACAAATTCTATTTGCAAAGGTATTTCAAAAACACAGGTAAAGCATTCCGAATCAATTGAAAAGTAAAGCAAATGAGCTAAGCAAACTAAAGAGCCCATGGATAACCATGGATACAAAGGGTGCTAACACCTTCCCTTTGTATAACCTACCCCCTTACCCAGAATCTCTCAAAGGTCTTTTTTCTGTTTCTTTTATAAACCTTTCCTTCATTGGATAAAATAAAAGGTCGGTGGCGACTCTGTAAACTTTTTCAAAAGTGACGCGAAAGCGTCCGATCGACAAAAAAGAGTCAGTTCACGTATCCCACCCACGGAGGGGTATGGCCCGAAAGGACGGTCCACAGAACTGGCGACTCTGCTGGGGAATACAAATTCAAAATGTTTTCAAAAGGGGTTACCTTTAGAGTATAGATCATTTCGATGTTTTCAATTGTTTGATCTGATTGCTTTACTTTTCACAGGTTTGCTTGGGTACTTTGCTTGTGTGAAAGATTCTAACCCGAATCTCGAGATACCTTAAGTATATGACAATAGACCAAGGAAACTGTACGGCATGTACCGATACGGTTGATCTGGTAGTCATCGTTAGTGTGATACTTTGGTTTATACTGATGTCCCTTGAAAGCGATCAAGGAGTATATTAGGCTTCCGAAGTGTCATTAACACTAATTTGTCTTAGAACCTTTTAGTTGAACTTGACTTGTGGCCTATTAAGTGGCTAGCTTTGAAATTGATCGAAGCTAGTTATCCTCGAGGAATATTCTTGATCGGCCGTCCGAGCGCCGTATTGAGATGTTGTCTCCAAGGATCATAGAACCCGAATACTATTCTAGGACAGGTTTTCAACCAACTCAACTTCAGAGAGGAGGGTATCACCTATCAACCTCATGCAAGCCTTTAAACCTAAGGCTATTGTTTGATTTGTTTTTGTGTGCCACATGTTTGCATCATAAACACATCATTTTTCACTACACATTTCAAGGATCAAAGAGTTTACTTTTGTTTTTGCAGGTAATGGCTCCCGCCACCAAAGATTACATCCGAATCAACATCTCAACGGTACCGTCTGAACTCAAAGTCTTGGTAGCAGAATTCCCCAGGAATGCTCAATTCACTGAAAAGCATGGTCACCTACTCCATTTGGTTACCTCAAAGTTTGAAGAAGACATGATACGGGTCCTGTTCCAGTTCTTCGACCCTGAACATCATTGCTTCACATTTCCTGATTACCAGTTGGTACCCACTTTGGAAGAATTCTCTGAATTAATTGGATTACCAATCCGAGATCAATTACCTTTCACTGGTTTAGAAAGAAAACCAAAACCTGAAGTCATTGCTGCTGCTTTACATCTGCAAAAGTCAGAAATCAAATCCAATTGGGAAACAAAGAGTGGAGTTGAGGGTTTGCTTGCCAAATTCTTACTGGAAAAGGCTCGACTACTGCTAGAAAACAAAAGTTATCCAGCTTTTGAAGAAGTTATGGCTCTTTTGATCTATGGGTTGGTTTTGTTCCCTAATTCCGACCAGTTCATAAGTGTACACATCATCAACCTTTTCCTAATTCGCAACCCGGTACCAACATTGCTGGGAGACATCCTACACTCTCTACACACTCGTACCACGAAGAAGCGAGGAACTCTCATGTGCTGTATACCACTGCTGGCTAGGTGGTTTACATGTCATCTTCCCCGATCAGTACTGAGAAATGAACAAAGAGCACAATGGTCTTACAGAATCATGTCTTTATCTCATTCAGATATCCGATGGAACAACTTCTTTCAAAGAGACATTACTATCATTGATCATTGTGGAGAATACCCTAATGTGCCACTCCTTGGCATTAAAGGAGGTATCACCTACAATCCCTCTCTAGCTCTACGCCAATTCGGATATGCAAGAAGCAACGGTCCTCATGACATGATTATCCGTGGCATTGTGTTTGATTACGAGAATGATTCTCACAGACACCGACGAAGATTCATACAGGCTTGGGACAGTGTCTATAGAATAGAAAGCAAAACTCTGGGGCAATGGAATTCTATTCCTATGGAACTTTACCTCAGATGGGTCCGCACTCATGCTCAAAAACTCCTTATGCCATATCCTGCTGTTCTACCTGTGACTATTGAGCCAGAGGTCGAAGGATACGAACCTCAAGTTATTTTACACCCGGACATGCCAACTGACCTAGAAGAGTTGCAAAAATCTTGGGTTCAACTCAAAGAGGAAAGAGACACCTTCAAATTATACTGTCAAGACTATGAGAGAAGGATATTGGAGCTCACCGGACAGCTTCAAGAAGAGCAACAGATCAACACATTCCTGGGGGCAAAGAGAAAGCGTCCACGGGAGACCTGAAGGATCATTCCATTTTATTTCTGTCTTGTAAGCCCAAATGAGGCAAATAAAAAAGAAGCAAAAAAAAAAGAAGCAGAAAAAAAAAAAAGAAATAAATTGATTAACTAACGTTTGTTTCTTCTTTAACAAATCTAAACTCTAAGATCCTTGAAACATTGCACACACATTTCACTTCATGCATTGCATATACATTTCATACATTGCATTCATATACATTGCATTTGCATTTCATACATTGCATACACATGGCATCCAGTCATACACATTGCATAACAGGTTCACATGACGGATTTCTCATCTTCTCGCTGTTTATTTCAGTCAGAAGAGATGGAATCCGAGGCAAGTATCAAGAATCTCGAAGCACAGAATGCCCAAGTTCAAGTGGCAATTCTGGAACTGGCAAAGGGGCAGCAAGAACTGAAAGCCCTGATAATCAAGAAGAAAAAGAAGCCTAAAGGATCTGTAGGTGTGAGTCACCTGAGAAGAAAGATCAAAATTCCAGTCAAAAAGTTCACAAAGCCACCGATCCCTGAAACAGTCGGTGATGATGAACAAGAAGACAATCAAAGCAACCAGGGTTCTGCTAAACCCTCTCTCTCTTCAAATGAAGGAGATGATCACTCTGGGGACGAACCTGATGATGAAAAATACCAACAGCTGGAAGATCGTATGAAAGCTATGGAGATACAAAAAATACCTGGCTTAGATTTCAATGATCTGGGGCTCATCTCGGATGTTGTTATCCCTCCAAAATTCAAAGTTCCGGTCTTTGCAAAATATGATGGAGTTTCTTGCCCGAAACTACATCTGAGATCCTATGTGAGGAAGATACAACCTCATACAACAGATAACAAGTTATGGATTCACTTCTTCCAAGAAAGTCTGTCGGGTACACAACTCGAGTGGTACTATCAGCTGGAAAATACCAAGGTTCATACTTGGGAAGAATTAGCTTCTGCTTTTTACAAACAGTACCAATACAATGCTGATCTTGCACCAACCCGTACTCAACTAAGGGGCATGTCTATGGGACCAAAAGAAAGTTTTAAAGGATATGCACAAAAGTGGAGAGATATGGCTGGAAGAGTTCGACCACCCTTATCTGATCGCGAACTAGTTGACATGTTCATGGGCACTTTAACTGGCCCTTTCTATAGCCATTTGCTGGGAAGCTCATCATCAGGTTTCACTGACCTAATACTGACCGGGGAACGTGTCGAAAGTGGCATTCAAAATGGAAAAATTCAAGTAGGTTCCACCTCTGGTACTACAAAAAGGCCCATCAGTGGGAGAAATGAGGTCAATACAACTCAAATTCAGAAAAGTCGCAAAAATGAACAGCATCAATCTGTAGGGGCAGTTCTGATCTCCGCATCTGCACCTCAAAAAGATCAACAGCCAAAATATACGCATCGACCAGATGCACCAAGAAGAAATTTCACTAAAATCAACATGCCAATCTCTCAGGCATTGCAGCACTTGCTTAAAGCGGATCTGATCACATTAAGGGGTCCTCCGAAGAATGTCAATACTTCTTCTCTGAATTATCGCCCTGATGCAACATGTGCCTATCATTCAAACTGTCCAGGACATGACGCAGATCACTGCTGGGCCCTGAAAAATAAAATCCAAGACATGATAGATGCTGGAGAAATTGAGTTCGATCCTCCAGAAACTCCAAATGTCATCACAGCACCTATGCCAAAGCATGACAAAACTGTTAATGCTATCATAGACACAGTTTACATTTATGATGTGAACGAAGTATCAATTCCACTCCTCGAAGTCAAAAGAAAGTTCATCCAAGCTGGTTACTTTCCAGGTTGTGATCCCGACTGCTTTTATTGCTCACGCCAACCCAATGGTTGTGAAAATCTAAAGATGGGAATTCAAAAACACATGGATCGCCGTATCATTATGTTTGAGAGGCTCCCTTCTATGGACATGTTGGGCAAAGTCTTTGCCAACGGGATAAGAATGGAAGACGTCTCAGTGATCTCCAGCTTACCATTCAAAATCTCTACCAAGGCTCCATTCAAACTTTCTGCTACACTCAAAGTGGCATCAGTAGTCATTGCTAGACCAACTCCATTTCCATACTCCTCAGACAAAGCTGTCCCATGGGGATATGACACTAATGTTTACATTCATGGAGTTAAGCAGGATCCCTCGACTAAAGAGGACGCAACACTAACTACTTCAGCTGTAAGTAACATTGCAGGCACTAGCAAGATCACGAGAAGTGGAAGAATCTTTTCACCAGAAATTTCTCCAAATATTGCTGCTAGTCCAATCCAGGTTCCAATTCCTATTCCAGATATCAACACTCGAGGCAAAGAGCCACTGATCGAACCAGTTCAAAATCCGGTAGAGATCACTGCTGAGGATCCATCAAAGCAAGAGATGGACGAAATATTGAAAATCATCTGCAAAAGTGATTACAATATTGTCGAACAACTGGGGCATACTGCTTCAAAAATCTCAATGTTATCTCTGCTAAAATATTCAGAAGCTCATGCTAAAGCTCTAATGAAGTTCCTTCAAGCTGCGCATGTGCCTCAAGAAATCCCAATCGACCAATTTGAGAATTGTGTCGCCAGTCTTACAGTGCCCAATGGTCTTGGTTTCTCTGATGTGGATCTAACTCCTGCTGGAAGAAATCACAACAAGGCCCTGCACATCTCTATCGAATGCAACGGCACCACTCTGTCTCATGTGCTAATAGACAATGGTTCCTCTCTAAACGTGTTACCAAAGGTAATACTGGAAAAACTTGACTTCAAAGGAGTTGTGCTACAACCAAGTGATGTGGTTGTAAGAGCCTTCGATGGGTCAACAAGAACGGTGTACGGAGAAGTTAAGCTCCCAATCAGAGTGGGCTCTCAAACTTTCGATGTTATCTTTTCCGTAATAGACGTTCTTCCAACATACTCCTGTTTACTAGGACGCCCTTGGATACATGGGGCAAACGCTGTAACTTCTACCCTGCATCAGAAGTTAAAATACCCAGTAAAAGGAAAGGTTGTCACAGTCTATGGCGAAGAAGAATATATGGTCAGTCACTTGAGCAACGACAAGTATGTTGAGATGGAGGGCGAATCCATCGAAACTCCGTATCAAGCTTTTGAGGTTGTATCTCCAGATATCTCTACCACCAAGCATATTCCTGCTACTCCAGCTACAACTATGGCTTCTCTCAAAGATGCCAAAGCCATGATTGAACAGGGTGATCGCACAGTGTGGGGACAACTCCCTGATATACCCTACAAGTCCGACAAGCTAGGTCTGGGCTATAATGGTGAAAATCAAAAGAATGATCAAAATCCTCGCTCTGAAGGGTTAATATCACACTTCGCCAGCCAAGAAGTAAACGCCATTGATGATGAAGGGACATACTTGAACCACATCATTCAGCCATATCCAGACGAAATTCCACCCATTACCATGGGAATGTGGGATGCTGTGGGAGGACCAAATGACGGTTACAACTACCAGTATATCACACCTCAGAATTCTTACATTGCTCTGGAAGATCTTACTCCAACAGAAGAGGGTAATCAAAATGACGGAAGTATCACAAGTCCCGTCACTCAGCAATATCAAAATCCACCCAAAGAAGTATGGGACACGCTAGGAGAACCCAGCGGCAAATACGACTATATGGTGAAATATTCCGCTCCTCCGAGCTTTTCAACTCCCATCAAAGACATTGTCCCGACTGGATGGGACGAACAGTACGACGACAACTTCGCTCTTGAAGAAGCCAGGAAGATGCCAAACAACGAAGGTTATTTTCTGTCACAGTACACTCCTTATCAGGATGCACAAGTCTCTATTCAAAACATCATTCCTACTGCATGGGACGGCCTTATCGAGCATCTCGCTCAGCCAATAGAGGGACCTCCACCTGGATTCTCATATCCAACAAATCATCCAACTTATCCTGAGGAATTACCTACGCATTTTCCCACTAGCGGAATCAATGCTACGGAAGACGAAAAGAACAACTGCAACTGGAACAGCTGGGTGCTCCCTGATTGAACAACTGGAAAGCAGAGGATGTGATCTCCTTTGATCAGGAGTAAATGCCATTTCCTGTTTTCTTTGTGCAAAGATAAAAGTGGTTCCTGAACAATCGAACCATGAGCTTGAAAGCCGTGTGCCTTAGCACAACGGTCCTTCTATAAAAAGGGTTTGTCATATCATGATTATGTGCATTCAATAAAATCATGGGATGCTTGCATGTTCAAAATTTTGTGATCCTTTTTCTTTCTTTATTCGCTTTCAAATAGCTATGTTTTTCTCTTCATACACACTCACATATCTACCATGCAGATTCACATACACGCTGGATCCAGTCAATAACGACTCTGCTATTGCCCGTCATGACTTTGAAAATCCGATCTACCAAACTGAGGACGAAAGTGAGGAAGATTGTGAAGTGTCAAGAGAAATTGCAAGACTTCTAGAACAAGAAGAAAAAGCCATACAGCCTCATGAGGAGCCGATTGAGGTCATCAATTTGGGCAGTGACGAAGAAAAGAAAGAGGTCAGAATTGGGGCTGACTTAGAAAACAGTGTCAAGCAAAGACTGATTCAATTGTTGCAAGACTACGCCGAGATATTCGCCTGGTCTTATCAAGATATGCCTGGCCTTGACACGGACATTGTAGTTCATCGCCTGCCAATCAAAGAAGGAAGCACTCCGGTCAAACAGAGACTGCGAAGGAGTAAGCCTGATATGTCAAAAAAGATCAAAGACGAGGTTGAAAAACAATTCAATGCCGGATTCCTAAAAGTTGTAAGTTATCCTCCTTGGATAGCTAACATCGTGCCTGTACCCAAAAAAGACGGGAAAGTCAGAATGTGTGTAGACTACAGAGATCTGAACCGGGCAAGCCCTAAAGATGATTTCCCTTTACCGCACATCGATGTACTAGTTGACAATACCGCACAATGCAAGGTATTCTCCTTTATGGACGGATTCTCAGGGTACAATCAAATCAAGATGGCACCCGAAGACATGGAAAAAACAACCTTCACAACTCCCTGGGGAACCTTTTGTTACAAAGTAATGCCCTTTGGTCTAAAAAATGCTGGAGCTACCTACCAACGAGCAATGGTAACACTATTTCATGATATGATTCATCAGGAAATAGAGGTGTATGTCGATGACATGATCGCAAAATCCAACACCGAAGAAGAACATTTGAGTCATTTACACAAGCTGTTTGACAGACTCAAGAAATACAGATTGCGACTGAACCCGAACAAGTGTACCTTTGGAGTAAGATCCGGTAAACTCTTAGGTTTCATCGTCAGCAGTAAAGGTATTGAGGTTGATCCTGCCAAGGTCAAAGCCATTCAAGAAATGCCTATACCCCGTACCGAGAAACAAGTCAGAGGATTCTTGGGACGTCTAAACTACATAGCCAGATTCATTGCCCATATGACTCCTACTTGTGTGCCAATCTTCAAATTACTGAAGAAAGATCAAGTGGAAAGATGGAATGACAAATGCCAGTTAGCCTTTGATAAAATCAAAGAATACCTTCAAAAACCGCCAATCTTGTTACCTCCTGTGGAAGGCAGACCTCTGATAATGTACCTAACTGTGTTAGAAGATTCAATGGGGTGTGTACTCGGACAACATGACGATTCCGGTCGAAAGGAGCACGCAATCTACTATCTTAGCAAAAAGTTTACCGATTGTGAAACAAGATACTCACTACTCGAAAAAACTTGCTGTGCCTTAGCATGGGCGGCTCGCCGACTAAGACAGTATATGCTAAATCACACCACTTTCCTGATCTCCAAGATGGATCCAATCAAATACGTGTTCGAAAAACCTGCTCTCTCTGGAAGGATTGCAAGATGGCAAATGATCCTAACAGAATATGACATTCAATACACTTCGCAAAAAGCAATCAAAGGAAGTGTGGTAGCTGATCATTTAGCTCATCAAGCAGTAGATGATTATCAGGCATTGAACTTTGACTTCCCAGACGAAGACATTATGCTAGTCAATGACTACAAACAACCAGGATCCCGATGGGCTATGGTTTTTGACGGAGCTTCTAATGCGCTCGGCAATGGCATCGGAGCTGTGATCATTTCCCCCACAGGAGGTCATACACCCTTCACCGCCAGATTGTGTTTCAATTGCACCAACAATATAGCCGAATACGAAGCATGCATTCTGGGTCTCAAAGCTGCAATTGATCTAAAAATCAAATTCCTTGAAGTCTACGGAGACTCGGCCTTGGTAATCTACCAAGTCAAAGGGGAATGGGACACAAAGCACCCAAATCTAATTCCATACAAAGAACATGTGTTGAGTTTGATTCCTTACTTCGAGGAGATCACTTTCGAACACATCCCACGCGAAGAAAATCAACTAGCTGATGCCTTAGCTACCATGTCATCCATGTTCAAAGTCAATTGGGACGACGAAGCTCCTATGATCACCATTTACAGGCAAGACGAACCAGCCTATTGCAATGAGATCGATACCAAACAAATGGAAGACAAATCATGGTTCCATGAAATACAAAGGTATCTCGAAACCCAGGAGTACCCTGAAGGGGCATCTATTAACGACAGAAAGTTTCTAAGGAGATTTGCCTCCAAATTCTTCCTAAGCAATGGAACTTTGTACAAGCGCAACCATGACTCGACTTTACTTCGTTGCGTAAACAAGAAGGAAGCAGAACAAATCATGGAAGACATACACAATGGTACCTTCGGTACTCATTCCAACGGACATACAATGGCTAAAAAGATCTTGAGAGCAGGTTACTACTGGTCTACCATGGAGACAGATTGCCATCATCATTCCAAAACTTGTCACAAATGCCAGATATATGCCGACAAAGTGCATGTACCTCCAGTTCCATTAAACGTTCTGACGGCTCCTTGGCCTTTCGCAATGTGGGGTATTGATATGATTGGAGAAATCAAACCTACTGCTTCCAACGGACATCGCTTTATCCTGGTCGCTATTGACTACTTCACAAAGTGGGTAGAGGCAGCTTCATATGCTTCTGTCACCAAGAATGTGGTAGCCAGGTTTATCAAGCACAATCTCATTTGTCGGTACGGCATCCCCGAAAAGATCATCACTGACAATGGCACGAATCTAAACAACAAAATGATTACTGAACTCTGCACGCAGTTCCAGATCAAACATCATAATTCTTCTCCATATCGACCAAAGATGAACGGCGCTGTCGAAGCCGCCAACAAAAACATCAAGAAAATCATACAAAAGATGACAGTAACCTACAAAGACTGGCATGAGATGTTACCTTTTGCTCTTCATGGTTATCGCACATCTGCGCGTACTTCAACAGGGGCAACTCCATTCTCGTTAGTCTACGGTATGGAAGCAGTTCTCCCAATCGAAATCCAGATTCCTTCCTTAAGGATTATGAAAGAAGCCAATCTAGACGAAGACGATTGGATTCAAACACGGTTGGACCAGATAAACTTGATTGATGAGAAAAGGCTCGCAGCCATTTGTCATGGTCAGCTATACCAAAAGCGTATGATCAAAGCCTTCAACAAAAAAGTCAAAAGTCAAGCATACCAAATGTTGAAAGTATTTGTGGGTAAATATTTTCGGTAATATATCGTATCCACAGGGATTGGTTAATATCACTGCCTTTCTATAGTTGTTTATTTTGAGTTAGGAAAATTAGGTTTGTTTGGTTTATAATCTAATATTATCAAAAGTAAACAAATAAACTAAATGCAAATAATGAATTGTGGTTTAACAATTAGAGAAGTATGTTGAATCTTTAGGGTTCATCAATCTATTCCTATACAATTATTACTTAATTCCCAATTGAACAACTTTATGAATCATTATCTTCACTTATCCTCAAATAAGATTCCATCTCTGCAAATCAAACTAGATAGCTTTTACCGGTACGAGATTCGATCTCTCCAAATATCAATAACGATAACAGTAATTAAGAACGATAATTATGAAAACCCAATCTCAATCCCATCTCTGCGGATTGGTATTGAATCAATACAGTAACCTAGGGCAAAAGTTAAATCCTTTCTTTCGATCAAAGATTAAACGATAATTTAATAATAAAGGCAAGATTACTTATTGATAATGAATTCAAATAATTGTTCACAGGAATTAACTAATGGTATTGTATATTCATAGATTAACTACTACCTTAGATTCAACAAGAGGGATTTAGCTCTCCATAGACATGAAGAACACACAAGGATTAATGGAAGAATTCATCTTCATCAAAGGAATGTCTTCGCTTGATAGAGAATTGGTCTTCAATTGATGATTGTGGCTGCACCTTCAGAATGCTCTCCTAATTTCGCACAACACAACTCCCTTTTTCACTTGGAAGCTAGGGCTTTTAAATAGAAACTTTGGGCTTTTTACGCCGAGGCCGCGGCGCGGCATCGGGCTGGCGCGGCGCGATCAAAAACAGAGACTTTGGCGCGGCGCCTCACTGAACCTCCGCGGCGCGCCCTTTGCAAAACTCCACTCTTTCTCTTGCCCTCAGCTCTTCCAGCTTCCTTTCCTCCTCATGTTCTTCTCAAGCTTCAATTCAGCTCTAAACCTGCAACAATAGTACCCACAAGTGATTCGATTTGCTTTACACACGAACTAAACCTTTTCAGTTCAATTCTTACTAAAAACCTATGGATCTATCAAAATTTTGCATTTATTTAGAGAATAAATCACTTATATTAACACATGAAATTACCATTAATTCACTCCTAACACCAAACTGGTGGCTTGGTTGTCAAACGCATCATCTTACCACAAGGTGATCCCAGAGGCAAATGGACTCCCACCTACGAGGGACCATTCATAATCAAGAAAATATTCTCCGGCGGTGCCATGTTGCTTACCACCATGGATGGCGAGGATTTCCCACACCCTGTGAATGCTGACATAGTCAAAAAATACTTCTCTTAAAAAGAAAAAAACAGCTCGCTAAGTTGAAAACCTGAAAGGGCAACTTAGGCAAAAATGAGCGTCTCGGTGGATTGAAAACCCGAAAGGGCGGTCCAGGCAAAAATTAGAGACTAAACAAATACTATCCCGGTAGGCTGAAAACCTGAAAGGGCGGCCTAGGCAAAAGTTAGGGAATGAAGCATACCACTGTGTTCCGTTCAGCTGCCTACTCACCATCAAGATTCAACACCTCAAAGACACCGATCAGTCTAATCACTTTCTTCCAACAAGTGAGGGATGAGATGCTCGAAGACAGATTGGCAATAGCAGAGTTGAAACTTGACTGGATCATTTTCACATAGCTATTTATTTTCATAAATATTTTTCAAAACTTTCTGACAGTTTCCTACTTCTAGGATTGTTGTCTCCCTGTGCTAACCCGCCTATCATGGCTCTTTTCAATGCAGCTCTTTCAAAAATCACTATTTTCATTTCTTCTGTTTAAATACGTAAGCATCCCAATGATAATTTTGAATGAGCATATGCATTCGAATATGATTGATGTTTACCAGGAAAAACAGGAAGGGCATTCAGGAAATGTCCCGATCATCTGGACATTATCCCATCAGAAGAAAATTACCAAGAGAAACGCATTTCTCAGCAAATTCCTCAAAAAGATTTTCTCTTCAAAAGAAGTCTTATTCCCCAGCAGGTTTGTTCCAGATTACTATCTTCAGAAGGTGTGATCCCCGCACCCGGACTTGGTCAGATAGTGCATCGGAGGATTATGCATCTTCCTCATTCCCATTTGAAAGGGCATCAGAACTTCCAGTTACCTTTGGTTCCCCAAGCAGTAGTCAAAGATCCTTCAACGGGATACCCGGGTTCTCAAAGAATTTTCCCAGACGAGGGTACTCAAGCAAGACAAAAGATCATCAACGATCACAGTCCAGCTGACTAGTGGGAATTTATTTTTCCAACTAGAAGCTTGACACGCATCACATTCACATTCACATTCATACATTCATACATTCATACATTCATACATTCACATATTCATACATCATACATCATGCATCATGTGCATATTCATACACAACGTAACATGCATATTTCTCCGGGAATATCTCACATTTACATGCATCATAAACGTTGCATATCACTAACTTGATTTTTCAGGTAGGCAGATATCTTCAACAAAGATGTTCTCAATCACATGCCGTGTTCACCTGAATTCCATGAACGGTTCTCTCAGATATAATCAAGCCAAAGATTCATTCTGATTACTTACCAACTCAAAAAACAAGCATCACAGATCAAAGTTGATACCTCAGACGGTTCCAGAACGATCTAACATCACAGATCAAAGTTGATACCTCAGACGGTTCCAGAACGATCTAGCATTACGGATCTAAAGCGATACCTCAGACGGTTCCACAACGATCTAGCATTACAGATCTAAAGCGATACCTCAGACGGTTCCAAAACGATCTAACATTGCAGATCTAAAGCGATACCTCAGACGGTTCCAGAACGATTTAACATTGCAGATCTAAAGCGATACCTCATACGGTTCCATAATGATCAACTTCCAAAATCTAAATCGGAAAAAACTTTGGACAAGTTCCGTAGCAATCATCCTCCAAGACTTAAAGCGGTAACCTTGGACGGTTCCGAAACAGTCAACACAAAGACTTTCAAATCCTTCATCAAGATATAATCAACAGATTCATTCTGATGAACAAACCATCAACACATTGTCCAGGTGGCATCCGAAAGCCCATCTCAGGTAATGTTTCAATCTGCCAACAACATTTCACAGACAACATTCAAATGCAACTTCCAACATCTCTGCTGATCAAGGTAAGTGCAAATTTTCAGGGCATCTATTTATTCAATCATCTTCTACCCTCAGATTTCAGACAATCTCTTCAGGTTTAAGAAGATTGAATAGGGGCAACTGTTATACCCCAAAATTTGCCCACATATTTTTCAAAGAAAACTCCAATCTGAAAATTAAGGGTCTCATATAATCATGGATTTTTATTTCAACAAATATCCTGACATATGAAATACTTAGTTTTTAGAATTTTTCTTATACAGTAATTTGGCTTGCAGTTGAATTTATTCTTACGCAAACACCAAATACTGTTTATTACTTCACACATGCTATTTATTTATTTACAGATAAATAGTACTGACACAATTGGTACAGAGTTAAATCTTTTTGCAGGCGCAGAATCAGGAAACTCAGACTGTACTGGTAACAAGTAGATTATTATTATCTTTTGTTTCCCACTAATTTTTGTACTATATTCCATTATTTTCAAAAATCTTTTCAAATCTCTTTTTCAAAAATCAAATCTCTCTTTTTTCCAACACTATCTCCACTTTCTTTCAAATCTTACTTCCACTCAAATTTTCCTTTTGTACGGAATCACGCTATTCCCCAACGTCTCTATCCTTCTTTCCATTCTATAAATACCTCTCATTTTCTTCCATAAAATCTCACATCAAATTCTAACTCATCTTTCAAATTCCTATCTCATATCCATCTCCTTTTCTTCCCTAACAAGAATGGCAAAATGGATAGAGACACTACTTCTTACAGTCATCACCATTGCTACGGTGATCATGACTTTCTTCTGCCTGCATAGTCCTGAGGAGTGTGGACTTGCAATGGCTATGCTCCCAATCATCTACATGTTATTGTTCATAGCATGGGTCATTAATCGTCATTCTTAAAATTTGCCGTATTTCTTATTTCTTAAATGTACCGTTCATTCGTCGTACTGTTCAATATAGTATGTAATATTTGTACTGTCAGTATTAAATGTTGTGCTATTTGTCATAATATTGCTTAATTACTAAGATAATATTTTGTGTATTTTCTGCCAGTCAAATATTTCTATTTCTGTGCATTAAATAATTTTCAGGTTATTATCGGTAATTTTGCCCGCATACCGTAAATATCAGTTATTTATTATGTTTCTGTTTTCTAACAAGTCATGTAAATAAATTTTCATGCTTCACACCAAACAAAAACAAAAATAACAACAAAAAAAAAAAAAAAAAGAAAATTAACTTTGACGGTTGATTTTTCACTTTAACTGCTGCTTCAGTACACGAACAGTCGGTTGACAGACAAACTGCAGACAGTACAATTCACAGTGATTTGTACAATCAATCAAATCAATCATTCACAATTCAAATTTCCAAGATTTTTGTGTTAGAAGTCTTCTGAATATCACATGATTAGCAGAAACTCAACACTGCACAAAAATCAGGTACGCTTAACTGCCTCCTATACAGACAGTCCCTAATCAGGGTTTTTCTTGTTTTAACAGGAGCAACAAGTTTTGAGAGCTCAAATGGATTTCATATACATCCATACATCTCAAAGTACCATCATACAAATTTTCAAACTTCAATTCACTCAGACGCACCGTCAGCAGCTCAAACAGTCAACAGACGACCCGTTTGACCAAAAAAGTCAACTGACAGTCAAAAATGAAATTTTTTGTCAAAGTCCATATTTTGTCAAAGGATTCAACATTTGATCATTGGATGATCACAATTCATCAAGGAAAGATCAAAAATCAACAAAACCCTAAGATTCAAAATTAGGGTTTTTGCCTGAAAAGTCAACTCAACTTTGACTGATCATAACTCTCTCATCCTTCATCCAAAAAATGTCAACCAAAGCTCATTTTGAAGGAAATTCAATTATCTTTCAAATGCAATTGATCCCATGGTCATAGCATTCACCATTTGAAAAATATGGCCAAAGACATTACAGGTCATTTTCAAAGTCAACAAAAAGACACTTTTTTCAAATGGACACACAAGGAGAACCAAAAATCATTTTGATATGAGACCAAAGACATTGGTTAGAGGACTCTTTGAGGTTTCCAAAAAGTGCAAGATCTCCTTCATATGACAAAAATTGAAGGATTTACACCTTGTTGAAGTTGGCTAAATTTTGGGAAAATGCATGAAATCAACATTGCTCAAAAATGTTTTTTTTCCAAATGAGTCCAAGTTTTTATGGTCCAAACATCTTTGCCATGTTACTATGGGCCTCCCACGACCAAGACAAAGCCCACATCTTTATTGGCCATTTTTTGCATAATTTTATCTTACTTTAAGATTAAAATTAAAAGGAAAATGCATGGATAATGGTTGCTTGGCCTCCAAGTATGACTCACTTCAAGGAATCTTCATTTTTTCTGCAAGAATTGAAGAGCAAGACAAGAGCATTGAATGGAGTCAAGCTTGGTCAACAATTCAAAGATTTTTAATATTTTAAAAATCAAACTTTCAACAAAGACAACAAAGCTTCTTAGCTTGAGTTCCAAGCAACTTTGGGCTATAAAAGAAGCATCATACCTCCACAACAAGAGGACACGAAGAGATAGCAAGAGAATAGCCACAAACCTCTCAAAATTCTCAAAAAATCTCCATACTTTGTAATTTTCAAAATAATTTTTCCAATCAATATTAATACAAACCAAGCATTCTAATCATCTTCTCAAAGATAATAGAGTAAGATTGAACTTTAAACACAGGCCCATGAGAGTCGTATAAAGCATATAATACTCTTCATGTACATATGAATTTTATTTTCGTTTTTGTATATGCAACTGATTTCAATGCTAACCAACCATCCTATCATGCTCATAAGGTCCTATGCAAATGATCTGGGCCTTAACATGCCAACTCCCACGTGAGGATAGCCATATGCCATTAACATAAGCTTATGAGTGTTCATACTTTAACATCTTCGAACCTATAGCTATGAGCATCAAACCACGAAACTAATGACATATTTGGATTCAGGGCATCATGTTTAGTGGATCTGGGTTGTTTTCATATGTTGCTAACGTGTGTTCTTGCAGGTTTGGAAAAAGTGCATGGGACGGAGGTTGAAGACGACCACGCGTCCGAGCGTGGTTCGTCAGTCAACTTTTCAACCTTCTCTCCTCTGTTTCCATTGGTCCATGCAGGCGAGGGTGGGGACCAGTCTGACTTTGGTCTCCCACTAATCCCATGCCTTGCTTTAATCATGTGCTTCATGTGACCTCAGATCTGAACCCTTGGATCAATTCAATCTCCAATCCAACGCCTCACACACGCAGCTACACCATGCTCCCTCAGTCAACTTCCACACTGAATAAGTATCCTTTTTTATTTTCTATTTTATTTTAATTTCTTTGATAAATTAATTAAAAATAGTTTAAAAATTCAAAAAATTCCCCAAAAAATATTTTAAACTTCTAAAATAATATATTATTTTCTGAAATAAAAATATTTTATTTTTCTTCAAAATTTCAATATTTTTCATAATTAATTAGTATGTATTTATATATTTGCTTATTAATTATTTTAATTAGTCAAAAAATCATAAAAAAATTGTTCTTTGTGTTAAATATTGTTTATATATCATAAACTAATTTTGTACATATTTAGGATAATTTTATCATTAAGTCTTAATTATTTGTGTAATTATTTATATAATTATGTTTTAATTAACTTAAAAAATCCAAAAACAATTTCAAAAATTCCAAAAAAATTAGTTTTGTTCTAAAATCAATTAACAAACATTTTGTACATATTCTAAACTTATTTTCTAAGTTTGATCATTTTTTCATCTTTTCTTTATTTTAAAATTAATTAATCATGCATTAATTATATTTAAAATAAATCATAAAAATCCAAAAAATATGCCTTTTATTTCTTGCAATTTAAAATTCCTAGATAAATGTATAGGATGTCAAATTCATGTAAATAGGCTAGTTTACATTTCCCGCACAATCGATGTAATAGCGTAGATTTACTTTCCGCACTTTACATTTCCGCATTTTAATTTCCAGCACACCTATAAACTGCGTGTATGTCAAAGATAAAACTGAATCGTTAGATCACTAACTCCAAAGATAAAATATCTGAATTCAATCACAATCACATTTGCACCTCCTAGGGTAATCCCTTTTCACTCTTTTCAAAATCAAAGTTACATTTCTACTGTTTCGAGTACAAAATCGAACCTTTTGTTTATATCCGACGAATGGATAGATTTTTAAAGGGAACAAGGATAAAGACCTCCTAACTCAGGGTAGACCTCCTAGTTTGCTTGCTCAAAATCAAAACAAACAAAATTCTCATACACTGTTGTTTTTTTAAAACGAATTTTCCAAAAGACAATATTTTGTATACATCCAAACACGGATCATTACAAAATTAACGATCTTTTCAAAACATCTTTCGAAAGATAAACAAGTATTTGTATATATCCGCACAAGGATCATTACAAATTCTATTTGCAAAGGTATTTCAAAAACACAGGTAAAGCATTCCGAATCAATTGAAAAGTAAAGCAAATGAGCTAAGCAAACTAAAGAGCCCATGGATAACCATGGATACAAAGGGTGCTAACACCTTCCCTTTGTATAACCTACCCCCTTACCCAGAATCTCTCAAAGGTCTTTTTTCTGTTTCTTTTATAAACCTTTCCTTCATTGGATAAAATAAAAGGTCGGTGGCGACTCTGTAAACTTTTTCAAAAGTGACGCGAAAGCGTCCGATCGACAAAAAAGAGTCAGTTCACGTATCCCACCCACGGAGGGGTATGGCCCGAAAGGACGGTCCACAGGTACTCCACAGGATCCACTTATGTTTGTTCTATTCTAAGGGTGCATAAATCTAAAGCTTAATTACTAAGGGAATGCATGCAAATGAAAGAAAAAGAAACACGGGGAAAATAAGGTTTATAAATAGTTGTGCTCGCTTAGGCCCCGCGACCTAATGCCTACGTATCCTTTTCAGGAATCAGAGCGCCGTAGTTCGGCTCTTTAGTTTTATTTGTTTTTTGTGTTTTTTAGTGGACGAAGTTACATTCGCACTCCGCTGCTCGACCTCTGGAGTCTTAAGCTGGGAATGGAGCGGAAATAACGTGTCCGATTAAGAGAAAGAATGCCCTGAAGGCAAGAGAAAGAATGCCTCGGAGGCAAGAAAGAGAAGAGATAAAATTGGTTTGTGTCTTTTAGGTGTGATTCCATGATGGACGAAAACCTACTACAAGGCATCGCATCACTTCCTCACTTTGATTAGCTCTGAGCCTTTATTAGATATTTTGAAGTGTTTTTGGTTGGTGTTTTTTTATGGGAAATTAATTTGTGACTTAGATCATACCAAAAAGAGTTTTGTTTTGCATATTTAGAGAAAGCACATCGAGGCCTACGCCACAATCGTTTCTCTAAATAACGGTTAAGAAATACATCGAGGTTTCACACCTCAATCATTTCTTCTCCGCTAAGTAAAGGAGATACAAAAAGAGTTCTTTTGTGAATATTTAGAGAATGCACATCGAGGCCTACACCACGATCGTTTCTCTAAACAACGGTTAAGAAATACATCGAGGCTTCACACCTCAATCATTTCTTCTCCGCTAAGTAGGAAAGAACATACATCAAGGCCTACGCCTCAATCATTTCTTTCTTACTATGAAATATAGTAACGGTATGATCTTCATCGATATTTATTAAGTATTTTAAAAGTTGAAAAGAAAAGAAGGAAAACTAGCCTAAAATGAACAACTAGCCTAAGTGTTATGAAAGGGGATTCCTAAATCCTAATGTTATCATGGCCTCTACCTAAAGTTAGGAGTAAATGAATGGAATTACAAGCACAAGCAAAGATCAAAATTACAAGTAAAAATTACAAGTAAACAATGATACAAAATTAGTGCAAAAATGACTAAAAGAATGACTTGAAATATGGTACAAAACAATTCACAATATAATACAAAATTAGTACAAAAACGTGAGACGAAACAAGTCAAAATATGGCACGAAATGGATTAAGGGACTATTTATTTTCTATGATTTTTTATGAAGAAAAAGAATGCTAACTAAGCCAAAAAAGAAGAATTAGCCTAACTAATATTTTTTATGTACATTTTTTTTTGTGACAAAATTGTGCATCAAAGTCTAAAAATGATAGAAAAATTAGTTTTTATTTATTTAAAAGAAATAGTAAAAAACTAATTAAAACATGAATTCAATCAAATAATATAGATGGCCTCAGGGGGTGTAAGACTGAAATGGAGGTGTAAAAAGCAAGAATGAGGCGCAGGGCCCAAAGAAGTGGCCCCATACAGGTTTTTTATTACAATCATTCTGCAAAAAAAACAAGATGATACCCGGGCCATAGGGGGTGTGAAGTTGAATCTGGCCCAAGGAATTGTTGGTTTCAGATTTCATTATTGATCCATTTAATTATTATCAGTATTCATAAAAAACAAATTAATTATAATAAAAGAAGTAAAAAAAAAAATAAATAAATAAAAGAAGCAAAATTGGATTGGGATTAGGGTTACAAACATTGGGGCGATTCAGCTTCTTCGTGAAGCTTCCTTCTCCTCACGCTCAGGCAACGCGGCGGCCGAAGATGATGCCGGAAAGATTGCTTCGGCTTCGAACCTCTCGCGCCACCGTCTCGATCTTTCGACCTCTTCTTGTCTCCGTCTCTCTTGTGTTTGTTCTCAAGATCTCTTCTCCGATCAATTCTCAACTCCGATGAACAAATCCGCCGTGATTTTCACCTTCGATCTCGTCCTCTCCTCTCCTACCTCCGCCATGAACGAAACAACTGCAAATCGGCTTCATACCTCATCTTAACCTCGAAACAATTCAATCAATTGGAGACGCTCCGGTGGTACTACGACGGCGACGGTAACACAGAGAAAACCAGAATATTCTTCACGGGTTCAGGTGTATATCGCTCTCGATTCACTCTATTTTCCTTGCCTTCTCTGAGTTGTTGTTCGCGATGATCGTTGCTACATTGATGATGATTAAAGATCGTGATGTTGTCGTTGGATGTTGCAGAAAGGGAGGATGTGCGATTGGTGATGAATCGATGAAGGTTTTGTGAAGCTTTTTCTGAGTTTTTTTCAGGTTGAAGATTGGAGAGATGAAGAGAATTTTTTGAGATTGAATCTTGGAAACGTGAAGAAGATGAATGGGGATGATGATGATTGATGATGATGATTGAATCGTAGAGGTGAAGAGAGTGAGTAATGAAGGTTCAGAGAGATTGTTGTGAGAAGATGAATGATGTGTGAAGTGGTGAAGTGAAGAATCAAGTATGTTGAAGAGAGAGAGAGGCTGAAGCTGCAGAAGGAGGTAATCATATACAGGTGAGTTCTCTCTTATTTTTTCTGTTAATATTCTGTTTCTGGTAGTTGATAAATTCTGTTACGTTTGTTAACTGTTAGCAAAAATCTGTTAGGATTCCGTTAGGTTGTGAATATGGTTAGGAATTCTGTTTTAAGTGGTTAGTTACAAACTGTTATGCTGTTAGGAGATTGCCTAGGTTGTTAGAAAGGGGTTACAAAAGTTAGTTATAACAGTTAGGGTGTTGTAAAGAATCTGTTAGGAATTTGTTAGGTGTTAGGAAAGTTAAAAGGTTAGAATTCTGAAGAAGGTTAGTTGCTGATATTTAGTAAAGGTTTGTTATCTTCTGTTTGGAAGTTAAATACTATAGAGGTTTGGATTGTATTTGGTTTTCTGTTGTTGACAGCAGCTAGTTTGAATACTAAAAGATATTTGGCTGTTAGTTGATGAGGTATGTTAAGATGGTTACAAAATGATAGGTTCTGTTTGGTTTTGAATTGAATATACATCTGGTATGAATTTGATAATAATGTATGGATGAATGGTATTATGATTGTGCAGGGCTGACTGTTTTATGGTACATGCAGGGCTGTTATGGATAAGTTTGGAAGCCGGTTTCGATACACACAGTGCTGCTGCAACATATCACAATATCGTGGAGACTTGTGTTCAGATGGAGGTCGCAATTTTTCACCATTTTCTGAGGCAGCAGTACAGCAACATATCAAGACTAGGACAGTGATGGTTTAGCTTAGATCTCTTGATGTAATATGCCTTTTAATGGATGACTTTTGTTGTATGATCTTGGACACTTATAAATAATGGAGGATGACCTTTGTTTTCTTGTAGAATTTATGGTTGACGGATAAAAGCCTTGACTTCGAGATACCCTTAGAATGATAATAGGATTTGTAGTATCTTGTAATGGTTCTTAAAATTGTCTTGTAGTGATTTTGTAATGAAGTTTTGGAAGGTTGTAATGAATGGATTTGGAATAATGCACCTTTTGGACATGTACATTCTTGTAATGAATTTGTTTTTAATAATGACATACTTGTATTTTCCTTCCAATTTGCTCTTTGAGTCAAATCTTCTCTCTTGGATTCGGTGCTCCGTCCAATTTGTGATACAGGCAAAGAATAGATCCAAACTTATATGAATGAGCCATGTCGAATCGAGAATCGATCCACACTTGCACTTTTAGCCTCCTCAAGTAAATCAACTTCATAACTTGTAATAGAAGCACCAATATAAAACCAATGGCTTGCAATATAAAGAAGATGCACGATCCACTATAGAACTGATAATTGTAAGCCAAGAGGATTGCAAGGAATACCATAGACAAATCCCAATTCCCATGAATATATTATGATTATTAACTTGAGAAATAGACTCTAAATCTTCATCCTTACTCAGAACGATTTGTTAAGCTCAAGCATAAGGGATAAAACCCTAATATTTCAAAATACTTGATCCACATCCAACTTTATTAATTATGACGCATGATGTTAGATGACCTAATATGCGAATGATTGTAAAGCAATAAGCCAGATATAAATAAATTAAAATGGGCAAATTTTGGGGTGCAACAGGCTTAGGGGATCTAGGTACTTTTCACGTTTGACTAACGTTGTTTTTTTGAGCTTTCATATGTCCAGATTCAGCTACGACCATTCGCAGCGTTTTCGTATCAGAGGGGAAGCAGAAACTGTAGCTAAAACCAAGATCCAAATGTTGAAGATGATGAATAGTAGTGGGCCACACGCAATGCTCACTCATTGGCTGGTCAATAATTCAGATCCCTCTCTTCCTTCTTCCAATTGGCGGGTCAACAGAAGCCAATCCTCTCTCCTCTCTTGATTCGTCGCTACCTAAGGCAGTGGGGCCAGTCTGACTTTTCTTTTGACTATGCCATTATTTCATTGTTTTATATTTATTATATTTAAGATGACTTACTAACAAGAAACAGTTCCAGAGCAAGTGGCAGAGAGAGGATTCGATTTACCTAGAAGGGGTGGGTTCGATCCCCAGCGCCCTGCCCCGTTAACTTATTTTTAACAATTGTTTCTAGTTATAGAATCCAGTATGCACAGCTCATGCGAAGCCTACGACGCACCTTCGTTCTCCTCCATCAGATCATCTCAGCTCCAGATCTAATGCATGAGAAGGCGCTGGCACACCATGGAACCTCGCAAGCCAACCACACTGGATCTCACGCTAAGTTTTCTTTACTTCTCTTTTATTTTAATTGTTTTTCTCTTCTTTCTTTTTTGAACAATTTCTTTTTTAAAATAATCTTTTTTTACTACTCTTAAAAAATAATAATAATAAATTCTTATAAAATTATTATTATTTTTTTAATATAATTAATTTGAATTTATTTAATTAAAGGTTTTAGTTAATAATTTTAATTGGTTTAAATTGGGTTTAGGTTGTAATTAATTAAATAATTTTAATTAACTGATTAATTAGGTTTATAACCAATAATTGATTTTAGGTTTGTTAACCTTGATTTCAAAAACCTCTTTAATCCGTCTTTTAATTTTTCTCTGATTTGCCCTTGTGGCTTGTGATAGTTAAATTAGGGTTTGTTAAATAGAACTTTCATGCACTAACTTTTCTGTTCTTCATTCGTAACTTTCAGGGCTGATCAAGGAACGATGAAGGCTCAAGATTATAAATTAATTATTGTTCTCTCTTATTTTCTGCCTTCATTTTTCTGTTACCCTATAAGGGTTTTATTGTAATAGATTAGGTTAATTTTTCCGCCTTTTAATTTCCCCATCCCCGCAGGTGTTTATTGTAATAGCGTAGGATTTTAACTCTTTTATTTTCTGCCATGGTTAGTAATTTAGGGAGTTCAAGCCTGTAATTAATCTAGAATCACCTAATTACAAGATAACATCACTGAACTTAACCACGTGATTGTGCACCCACACACCTTTAGGGTAATCTCTCTGTTGCCTTTGTTGCCTGTTGCCTTATGATTCTGTTGCCTTAAATAATAGTCAAGTCCCTCGATTCCGAGGATACCTAAAGCAAGGTTGCCTAAAGAGATTGAAAATCATCTAGTCCTTCGATGTTGCCTTGGAAAAATAAGATGATTGTCCCCATTGTTAAGGTATCCTCGCATGATGCCTAAAAAGATTAATGACTATTCTATCCTTCCCTAAAGACTACCTACCTCTACATGGTAGGGACAATTTTATGGCGAACGATATCTCGATGACCCTTCAAACATCCAATTGAAAGACTTCCTGCCCTCTCATGGTATGGATAGACCCTTTCGCCCGAAAGAATTAAAGAACAAGAAAGACAATCTTAGGGTAGGTGTTCTTAAATGCTTGCTCACATTCAATTCAAAATTCAAAATACTTTTCACATATCCTTTTCAAATACTTTCAAAAACAAGGCTACGCTTACTTACAAGCTAAAGTCCTTAACGAAGTTTTTACTATTCACACACGACACTTCAATTATTTCAAACAAATCAAAAGTGAGCTAAGCAATTAAGAGCCCATGGATAAACATGGATACAAAGGGTGCTTTAAACCTTCCCTTTGTATAACTTACCCCCCGAACTCAAAGTCTTTTAAAAAGTTTTTTTTCTGTTCTTTTAGCCTTTCTATTAAATTGGATAAAATAAAAGTCGGTGGCGACTCTTGCTTACCGCGACATTTCTTTAAAGTCAGTTCATCGTATTACAACTACCTAATCTAAAATATAAATCAGATGCTCTTTGTGAAGCATGTCAGAAAGGGAAGTTTTCAAAAACTGCTTTTAAATCTAAAAATGTTGTTTCTTCTTCAAGGCCGTTAGAACTTCTGCATATTGATCTGTTTGGACCAGTCAACACAACATCAATCAGAGGCAAAAAATATGGATTGGTCATTGTAGATGATTACAACAGATGGACATGGGTAAAGTTCTTGAAACACAAGGATGAGTCACATTCTGTGTTCTTTGATTTATGCAAACAGATTCAATTTGAAAAAGAGTGTAAAATCATAAAAGTCAGAAGTGATCATGGTGGTGAATTTGAGAACAGATTCTTTGAAATTTATTTCAAAGAAAATGGTATTGCCCATGATTTCTCTTGTCCTAGAACTTCAGAACAAAATGGAGTTGTAGAACGAAAGAATATGACTCTTTAAGAAATGGCCAGAACCGTGATCAATGAGACTAATATGGCTAAACATTTCTGGGCAGAAGCAATTAACACAGCATGTTATATTCAGAATAGAATCTCCATAAGACCAATTCTGAATAAGACTCCTTATGAATTGTGGAAGAACAGAAAACCCAACATTTCATATTTCCATCCTTCTGGATGTATTTGTTATATTCTGAATACTAAGGATCATCTTAACAAGTTTGATTCCAAAGCTTAGAAGTGTTTTCTTCTTGGATATTCTGAACGCTCTAAGGGCTACAGAGTATACAATACTGAAACTCTGATAGTTAAGGAATCAATCAATGTCATATTTGATGATAAGCTTGGCATTCAAAAGCCAAAGCAGAATGCGAAATTTGCAGATATAGACATCTCTGATCCAGATCATGAAGAGCCCAGAGGAAAGAATGATTCAGAAGATCAAGTTATTGCTTCTTTAGAGAATCTCAAAATATCTGAAGAACCAACAGTCAGAAGATCCTCAAGAATCATCTCAGCTCATCCAGAGGATGTCATTATTGGAAACAAAGATGATCCCATCAGAACAAGATCATTTCTCAAGAACAATGCAGAATCTATGTTTGGATTAGTGTCTCTGATTGAGCCAACCTCTGTTGATCAAGCTCTGGAAGATAATGATTGGATTATTGCAATGCAAGAAGAGCTAAATCAATTTACTAGAAATTATGTGTAGGATTTAGTTCCAAGACCTAAAGGATTCAATATTATTGGAACAAAGTGGGTGTTCAGAAACAAGCTAAATGAAAAAGGTGAAGTAATCAGAAACAAAGCCAGACTGGTTGCTCAAGGTTATAGTTAACAAGAAGGTATTAATTATAATAAAACTTTTGCACCAGTTGCCAGGTTATAGTCTATTAGATTGTTAATTTCTTTTGCCACTCAGAATAACATCACTCTGTATTAGATGGATGTTAAGAGTGCCTTCTTAAATGGTTATATAGATGAAGAAGTTTATGTTCACCAACCTCCTGGTTTTGAAGACTCTAAGTCTCCAGAACATGTTTTCAAACTTAAGAAATCATTATATGGTCTGAAGCAAGCTCCCGGAGTTTGGTATGAAAGATTAAGTTCTTTCTTTCTAGATAATGGTTTCACAAGAGGAAAAGTAGACACAACTCTCTTCTGTAAAACCTTTAAAAAGGATATTTTAATTTGTCAAATTTATGTTGATGATATTATATCTGGAACATCTAATGCCTCTCTGGGAAAGGATTTTGCTAAGTCTATGCAGGCAGGGTGTGAAATGAGCATGATGGGAGAGCTAAAATACTTTCTAGGCATTCAGATAAACCAAACCTCTGAAGAGACTTACATACATCAGACTAAGTATGTCAAAGAACTTCTGAAGAAGTTTAAATTATCAGACTGTAAGGAAGCTAAAACTCCAATGCATCCAACTAGCATTTTAGGTAAGGAAGAGGTAAGTAAGAAGGTAGATCAGAAGATCTACAGAGGTATGATATGATCTCTTCTCTATCTGACTGCTTCTAGGCCTGGCATTTTATTCAGTGTCTGTTTGTGTGCTAGATTCCAATCAAATCCTAGAGAATCTCACTTAACTGCTGTTAAGAGAATTCTTAGGTATCTGAAAGGTACTACTAACGTTGGTTTTTCTTACAAAAGATCTGAAGAATTCAACTTAGTAGGTTATTGTGATGCTGATTACGCTGGAGATAGAGTTGAAAGAAAAGTACTTCTGGAAGCTGTCAGTTTCTGGGAAGAAATTTGATCTCCTGGTATAGCAAGAAAAAATCCACAATTGCATTGTCTACAACTGAAGCTGAATATGTAGTTGCTGCTGGATGTAGTACCTAGATACTCTGGATGAAAAGTCTGCTAGAAGACTATCAGATATATGAGAGTAACATTTCTATATTCTATGATAATACTTCTGCTATTTGTCTTTCTAAAAATCCTATTTTACATTCTAAAGCTAAGCATATAGAGATTAAACATTATTTTATTAGGAACTATATTCAGAAGGGTGTTCTTTCTTTAAACTTTGTAGATACAGACCATCAATGGGCGGATATCTTTACAAAACCCCTTGCTGAAGATAGGTTTAAGTTTATTCTGAAGAATATTGGTATGGACTTATGCCCAGATGAAGTGAGTGTGAAGCTCTGATATGTTTTAGTCTGAGAAATACGTTTTCATGTTTTCTTATTATCAGATGTTCTGATTGTGTTTATTCATAAGGACACTCTGAAATTGTTATCTCTAACGTTTCATGTGCCTAGTATGACTCATAACTTCTTTTAAAGCAAAACAGTTGTCACCAGCTACCCCAAGATGATGACCACGTGTTCATCTGATCTGAAGGGACAAGCATGCGTGCAGTTGATGAGACGCCGCCCTAGGTAACTGTGCAAAATCTTTTCAAATCTTACGTTACCCCCATTAACGTCTTTCATTATAAATGCATATTCTGTAACTGTTGCATTCAGAACTTCATTGCATTTTATTTTCAAGTCCGTGTCTATATAAACTCATTTCATCTTCACTTTCTCTCTTTTCACTCTTTCATTCTCTTCATTTGGTTTATACATTTCTGCTCCTTATTTCGTCTCTACCAAAACCCTAAACCCAAACAACCCAGAATTCTTAACTTCTCTTCATCAATGGCTTCGTCTTCATCAAACCCTTCTTCATCTCAGCAACAGCAACAACAACAACATGCCTCTCAACGACAACAGAAACCAGCATTCATCGAACCAACAAGAACTTGTCTGATTCCGTTTACAGAATTGGAAGTTCTCTGTGAACTAATGGTGGACTTTAACAATCTTCAAGAACATAACTTCAACATCAAATCAAACATGATGGTTCAAGGCTGGGCTAACTACTTTGATCGTCTCATTGGACCAGTTTACCCAGATTTAGTAAAGGAATTTTGGATTCATGCTACCCTAACTCCCAAAGCTATCATCTCTTTCGTGTTAGGGCAAGAGATTTCTATTACTAAGAATCTCATAAGGCAGTTACTGAATCTCAAAGGTTTGGGAGGAGTAACTGGCGCTATTGCTGGAAGAACAAACTGGGAAGCAGTTTACCCAAAAATCTTCACATCTGGTCAAGGTTTAGCAAGCACCAATCATTTGAAGCCTCCATACAGAGTTTGGGAAAAGATCATTCTGGGTAGCATCAACCATAGAAATTCCTCTGTCCAGTGTTTTAAAAACCGGACCGTTCATCGAACCGATGAGGGTACTGGGTCACTGGTTTATCGGTCGAACCACTGGGTCATTGGTCGAACCGCACGACCAAACCGGATTAAACCGGATAACTCGGTTGAATAGACCTGTCATTATATAGGTATAAAACCGGTCGAACCAGATGATTCAGTCTCTAAAAAAATATAACTAGCTTTTAAATTTTTTAAAAATATCATATCATAAATTCACAATTTCATAACTTAAATTCAAATTTTAAACAAAGGTATCACACATAACAAAATAATAAAAATTTACAAAGTCTAACTGCAAAGAAAGTCTAATTACAACATAATCTAATTGAATAGTTTATAACAAATAACTCCAATGTGTACCAAATTTAATTCAAAATAGGATCCTCCTAAAAAGAAAATCAAATAAAATTCAATATGTTTATGCTATTTAAGAAAATTTATTAGCAAAGATAACAAATAGACAATAAAGTTTTTAATTTGTCACTAACGAAAAATACTATGTGAGAATGCTATTTAAGTAATACACTACTAAATATATTTAAAAAAAAGTTAAAAAAAAGTTTAAAATAAATGTTAAAAAAAAAGTTTAAAAAAAAAAAAAGCAATTAAACCGCCGGTTTTCTGGTTTTCTCGGTTTTCCCGGTTTTTACCGGTTTTCACCGGTTCCCACCGATTTGATGGCATACCCGATCTGACTATTGAACTAGACCGGTTACCTGGCCGGTTCTCAGTTCGACCGGTCCGACCGGCCGGTCCGGTCCGGTTTTTAAAACACTGCCTCTGTCTCTGCAACCTACATCAATCAAGACCAGCGGTTCCTTCTGTACTGCATTGGGAAGGGTATGAGGATTTACTTACCTCACATTCTGTTCCATCATGTGTGGAACCATGTGAAGGATTCAAGAGAGCCAGAAAGGATAAAATATCCAAAGGTCAAGAGGAACACCATTCCTATGGGTAGGCTGATATCAGACATTCTGACAGAGAGTGGTCTGATAGATGCTCTGAAGGAAGCTGGCGCAGTTCAAGATCTGACAACTGTTTGTGGGAGTACTCTGACTGCCCATACTCTGAGGAAAATAAAGCTGATTGAAAAGGTCCTTTCTCCTCCAACAGTGGTCAGTGATATTCTGTCCAAAAGAAACCCAGTTGATGACTTTCAGCTGTTCTTCAAGGAAGAACATCCAGACTATGTCATCTTCTATTTGGAGTCTTGCCTAAGAGACGGCTCAGAATTTGATCCAGCGTGGCTACATGGAAGAAGTCTTCCCTCTCTGGCTGACTTAAAGGAGAAGGATAAAAAGAAGAAGAAGGAGAAGAGAAAGACTACTGGAGATGGTCCTTCCAACCCTCAGAAGAAGAAGAAGAAGAAAAGCTCAGGTTTTTCTATATCTACTTTTGTACCTTCATCTGTTAAAATTTCTGAACAAGTATAAAAAACATACCCTCTCTCTCTCAAAATCCCTAGAACATCTGAAGAACTTAAGAAGTTGATAGATGACAGAGATCAAGTAGATGACTCTATCCTTGAATCTGATTCTGTACCAGGACTTCCCCCACAACAAAAACAACCATCTTCTGAAATTCCATCCTCATCCACCACCTCAAAAGGCAAACAACCACTTCACTCTAAACCACAAATTCTGAACCCTCCACCTCTCACTGTTATCTTCCCAACCATACCCTCTGAAAACATCTTCTCCACTTCTCAACCTCAACCATCTCAACCTCAATCTTCTGCTCCCCAACCTCAACCCACTTCATCTGTACCTCTATCTCAACCAATCTCTCCAATATCTGACCCTCCACCAGCAGTTGACATTCCTGTCTTCTGTGATTTTTTTGAATCTTCATCCTCTGATTCTCTCCTTCATCACCCTCGCAACCCAACACTTTCTTATGATCCAACAATTGTTATTGTTGACTCTGATCATGAAGAAACCACCTCACCCCTCTCAACCATCTCATATCTTCTTCCTGATAGACCATCTGAACCCTATCTCATCTCCAACCCCCAAGATCCAATAACCATCATCCGACCCTCTTCAACCCAACCCTCTGTTGATACTTGTTTTCAGATTTTTAACTACAGGTTATAGAGTAGGTTGAAGGCTGCTCTTAATCACAAGTTAGATCATGTGGCTGTTGGAAAGCTCTGGGAGATGTTCACCAAAGATCTGCATGATGATGTTCTGAATCTTCAAAATATTTGGGTGTCTGAAGCTCCTGGTCCTGCTGGTCTAACTCTGGACTATGGTCATTGGAAGACTCTGCAGGAAATCAAGAAATGGAAGACTCTGTGCCCCTGTTCAATCTTCTTATACCTGAGGATGTAGATTGGTATGTGTGCCTGTCGGAATCTGAAGGTAGAAGAGGATTGAACACTAGAATACCAAGAAATTTGCCCTTGCTGATGTAGGGACTTTTGTCGGAGATGGGTTTTGAAGATGCCATTCAGGCGTTTGACATAAAATTTATCGGGGATGGGCTTACAGATGCCATCTGGATGTTGGGAGTGTGAAGTGAATTAATTGTAGTGACTCTATTGTCATGACTCCATTGTCGTATTTTCGTGACTCGATTGCCGTGACTTCATCGTCGTGACTTCATTGCCGTGATTGTTTTTGAATTGAATACAGGGAATAGATATGTGACTTAACTGTCGTGACTCCAGTGTCGTGATTCCATTACCCTGACTCTGTTGTCGTGACTTTATTATTGTGACTCAGTTGTCGTGATTCTATTATCGTGACTCAGTTGTCGTGATTCCATTATCGTGACTTAATTGTCGTGATTCCATTATCGTGACTCTGTTGTCGTGATTCCATTATCGTGACTCAATTGTCGTGATTCCATTATCGTGACTCAGTTGTCGTGATTCCATCATTGTGACTCAGTTGTCGTGATTCCATTATCGTGACTCAGTTGTCGTGATTCCATCATCGTGACTCAGTTGTCGTGATTCCATTATCGTGACTCAGTTGTCGTGATTCCATTATCGTGACTCAGTTGTCATGATTCCATCATCGTGACTCAGTTGTCGTGATTCCATTATCGTGACTCAGTTGTCGTGATTCCATCATCGTGACTCAGTTGTCGTGATTCCATCATCGTGACTCAGTTGTCGTGATTCCATTATCGTGACTCAGTTGTCGTGATTCCATCATCGTGACTCAGTTTTCGTGATTCCATTATCGTGACTCAATTGTCGTGATTCCATTATCGTGACTCATTTGTCGTGATTTCATTACCGTGACTCAGTTGTCGTGATCTTTTCTGAATTGAGTGTTATGATTAAGTATTTCTCTTTCTTTGATCGTGTCTACACCGTTCGCGAAGATAGAATTATATCTTCGAATGTTGATAGTGTCTACACCGTTCGTGATGATAGAATTAGATCTTGGAGAGATGATCGTGTTAGTACCGTTCGTAGTAACTGAATTAGATCAGAGATATTATTCATCTGCTTGTTCCTGTATCCTGAAAAAGGTAAGGTAAAGTTAGTCTTTATGCAATGTCATGATGTATGTATTATGCGACGAGTTTCTCAAAATAAATGAGAAACTTGCATGTTATGTATGAATTTATTATGAGGTAATGCGTGCAATATGTTTATGATGTCAGAATATGATTTATCCTGTCTTGATTGAGAAAATAGATCTTTGTGTCATTGTGATTTTGTT
This sequence comes from Vicia villosa, assembly GCF_029867415.1. Classification (NCBI taxonomy): domain Eukaryota; kingdom Viridiplantae; phylum Streptophyta; class Magnoliopsida; order Fabales; family Fabaceae; genus Vicia; species Vicia villosa. Next base: position 185,598,427 of record NC_081181.1, on the reverse strand, counting down.
GTCTGATCTTGTTTTGAAGATGCTCAGTTGGGGATTTATGATTCCTGCTTGGGGATGCGAGCCTTTTGAATGATTGATCTTGATGTACCCTGACTGGGGATAAGAGAGATGAATATCCCTGTTTGGAGAAGAGAGTAGTATCGGGGAACCGACAGTGTCAAAGATATAAACTCAGTTGAGGAACTAAGTCTTTGTTGGGGTGAGAACATTTGAAGATATATTCTTAATGATTACTCTGTGGGGATATGATCCTATGAAACCGGCTATGTGGGAAGACGTGGATGCATTGGCTATTGCCCCCAGTGATTATAGTAATTGCCATTCCTGGACTTGTGTTGATTGAGACACACCAATGAGTATTGATCGAAGTGCCAAAACAGGTGTTGCACAACTTTGCCCCTACTATTAGGGAATTTGAAGAGATTCGCCTCGCGAGGATTTTATGAGGTGGGTACTATGGTTGACATGCCCCTAGTAATCATAGACTTAGGATGATGCCCCATGCTGATTAGGAAGTAACTGTAGATCCACTTGGGTGTATGCCCCTGGTTTTTTGGAATCTTGACCTGACAGCCCCAGGTGGATTGGGTAAACCATGTCATTCCCCCTTGTATACATAAGAGACATTGCTTCTGAAGTGGTTTTGTCTGTCGAGATAACTTTCTGTCATTAGTTGTACCATGTGTAAATTCTTCCTGATGCTAACATTCGAAATTATGTAGCAAAATATGTTTAATAATGAATTCATGATATGCAATGCATATGTCTTGTCTTGAGTTTGTTGAAAAACATTAAAACATGATATGTAAAAGCGTGATGTTTATAAAAACGTGATGTTTGTAAAAGAAGTATCAACTCAGCATTTTTGGTAACCTTAAGGAGTCGGGATACCTTTTGGTGACATTATGCTTTCGAACTAACCACGCTTCAGTTAGGACTTTCAAGGGTTGTAACGTGGCTTGGTTCACGGTTTAAGAAACAAAGGATAATGGCTCGAAAATTTATTTATACCCATCCCCATCTTCGTGATGTTCTTCGATCCTATGCTCAATTAACTTTGCGTTTCAGCTTTTAGCAAAGCTTGAAGTATTAACATTGATATTTGATGATGGTTAAAGTATCGGAAGTTTATTTGGACATACAGTCATCCTTTGTAACGTTTTCTTTTTCTCTTTTGTCGAGGATTTTGTAGTGACCTATTTTTTGACTTTGTTATCCCTAACTTTTGCCTGAACTGTTTATTTTGAGATTACAGCCAGCGGGATGTTTTGATATTTTTTTTGATAAGTCTCCTTCATAGGTTTTGACTTAATAGCTTTTTTCTTTTGATAGATGTTGACTGCCTGTGTAATACGGTGAACTGGCTTTTTATCGAGATGTTGCGGTAAAGCATGAGTCGCCACCGACTTTTATTTTATCCAAACAAGTTAGAAAGGCTAAAAGAAACAGGAAAAACCTTTTAAATAAAATAGGGTTCGGGGGGTAATTATGCAAAGGGAAGGTGTAAGGCACCCTTTGCATCCATGGTTTTCCATGGGCTCTTAATTGCTTTGCTCTTTGTTTGAAAAGAAATGTAGAAGAAAAAGAATAGGGACTTTAGCTCGTAAATGAGCGTAGCCCTTTTGAAGATTTATGAGAAAGAATATGAAAAAAACAGTTTTAGCCAGAGCAAGGCAATTAAGAGCAATTACCTTAAACTTAGATGATAGGTTTCTTTTAGCCTTTCAGGATGAAAGGGTCTATCCATGCCATGAGAGGGAAGGAAGCCTTTCGTTTGGAGGTTGAAGGGTCATCGCATTATCGTTCGCCATAAGACTGACCCATGCCATAGAGAGGCAGGTAGTCTAAGGGGAAGGATCAGAATAGCCTTTTTCGTAGGCAACCAGAGGATACCTCAGCACTTTGTAGGCAACTTCGGGGGACGAGGTCATATTTGGCGAATCGAAGGCAGCATCATTAGGGACTTATGACCTTGAGAATGAATTTAGGGCAACATTGCTGTATCCTTGTATTCGAGGGACATGGCTATTCTGCAAGAAAACACAAGGCAACAGGCAACAGGCAGCAAAGAGGTTACCCAAAAAGTGTGCGTGGGTGCAACAATCACGTGATTAAGTTCAGTTATTTATCTTGTAATTAGTTATCCTAATTCAGTTCAAGGCTTGCACTCCCTAAGATTACTAACCACAGCAGAAAGTATAAAGCAATTTAAGTGCCTTCAAGGCCAACCAATACAGATTAGAAGCAGATACATAAGAATATGGGGAAGGGAATAAGAATCCAGCGGGTTTGACATAAGTAATAATTAGGCAAAAAATAGAAGAGGTAAGAGTTTTAGGGTTACTGTTTATTTGAGCTTTGGCGGTTGGCAAACCCTGAAAAGGTGGGAAAAATAGAAACCAAAGAAGGGGTGAGTGCATTATCAATTCAAACAAGAACTAGGGTTAATCCTAATTTGATAAAGAAGACAAAATAAAATAAAATAAATATTTAAGGTAAAAACAACACTTAGCTTTTGATTTGATCTGATATGGTTTGTAGTAGTAGCCTCGAGGTTAACCCTAAAAAATTGGCAAAGGCAAACAGAAAAGGAGGAACAAGGCGAGAAATAATATGAACAATTCTTGATTAAGAAAAATCTAAAAAAACACATAGTCCATTAATCCTATGGCCCATTAAAAACTATTAGTTAAAAATAGAAACAATAAATGGTAGAGAAAATAATTATTAATTTAAGAAAAATATAAAAAACACATAGCCCATAAATTATTAGTTAATGTTAGATTGCAAATAACAGTTCTGGAATGACTTATTTTATTCATGTGGAAGTGCAACAAATAAATAGAGAAAAACCTAATGCTGTAACTGACTCTACAGCCCACGTTCTGACTAAAATTAAGGAAACAAACTTTTACTAAATCAACTAACAAATCAATGCTAAAATCTAGGACACTTATTTGACTAAGCCTTAACATTCCTTCCCTTGAACTAGACTGCATTTGCAGCTAGTTAACTTCTGAAAAATCACAGACTCCAAGCTTCCATCTCAGCTCCCGAAATGACTCTAATTTCAGCGGTTTGGTGAGGATGTCCGCTAACTGATGCCTTGTACCACAAAATTGAAGCTGCACTACTCCATCATTCATAAGCTCCCTTAAGAAATGGTAGCGCACATCAATGTGCTTGCTTCTGCCATGCATCACCGGATTCCTCGACAACTTAATTGTTGAGCTATTGTCACAAAAAATGACAGTACTTCTACTTCCCGTGTAGCCTATCTTCTTCAGCACCCTTTGCATCCATATTGCTTGACAACAGCTTCCCGCAGCTGCTACAAATTCGACTTCCGTCGTACTCAATGTTACTATTGGTTGTTTTCGAGAAGACCAAGCTACTGCAGCCCCACTTAGCATAAAGACATAACCTGAAGTACTTCTTCTATCCTCCACCGATCCAGCATAATCACTGTCAGTAAAGCCAATCAATTCCAAATTTCCTTCCGCTTTGTAGAGAATGCCAAACTTTGTCGTACCTTGCAAGTAACGTAGAATTCTCTTTGCTGCAGAATAATGAACTTCTGTAGGCCTTGACATATACCTGCTCCATAAGCTAACCGCATACATTATGTCCGGCCTCGTAGCGGTCAGGTACATCAAGCTTCCAAGCAGTTGCTTGAAAAATGAACCATCCATTTCAACCCCATTTTCATCTTTGGAGATTTTAAATCCAGGAACCATTGGATTTTCAGCAGGATTGCTATGCTCCATCCCAAATCTTCTCAAAACTTCTATCACATACTTCGTTTGACTGATGAATATACCGCCATCAAACTGAACTACCTCAATACCAAGAAAATACCTCATCTTACCCAAGTCTGACATATCAAATTCCTTCATCATGGACTCTTTGAATTCAAACATCATTTTTTCATCATCTCCGGTATAAATTAAATCATCAACATACAAGCTAATGATCAAATACTTACCTTGTTTAACTTTGGTAAACAAAGTTTGCTCACTATCCTCCTTCTCAAAGCCTTCCTTTCTGAAGTATGATTCAATTCGGCTGAACCATGCTCGCGGTGCCTGCTTGAGTCCGTACAAAGCTTTGTTAAGCTTATATACCTTCTGCTCCTCATTCTTTATTTCATAACCTCTTGGCTGATCCACATACACATTTTCAACTAACTTCCCATGAAGAAAGGCCGACTTCACGTCCAGCTGAAACACACACCAACCTCTTTGTGCAGCAAGTGCCAAAATCATTCGAACCGTGTCCATACGAGCTACAGGAGCGTATACTTCTTCATAATCAACTCCGTATTCCTGAGCATACCCTTTTGCGACCAAGCGAGCCTTGTATTTTTCTACTTCTCCAAGCTCATTGAACTTTGTTTTGTACACCCATTTGACTCCTATTTTTTTCGCTCCTTTCGGCAGCTCCATGAGATCCCACGTTCCATTCTTCTTAATCGATCTCATTTCTGCATCCATGGCTGCCCTCCATTTCTCCTCCTTTACTGCTTCGTCAAATGAAGTAGGATCAAAATGAACAGCATGAGCAAACAAGGCTAAGTGTGTTTGTACCTCTTCATCGGAAAGACCTTCACCGGTGACATAGTCATTCATCCACCTCGGTTCTCTTCTATTTCTGGGTTTTGTCACTGGAGAAGCTGCATTTTCTTCTTCATTACCATCAGCTGCATTTTCTTCATTACCATCAGCTGCATTTTCTTCTTCACCGCCATCACTCGATTCCTCCCTTTCTTCACTTTTCTCATCTTCCCATTCCAAATCAAACGTTTTATCTTCTTCGGAGCTCTTCTCCCAATTTTGTTGCCCATCTTCTTCAAATACGACATCCCGACTGATAATGATCCTCTTGGAGGTAAGATCATATAGTCGGTATGCCTTTGATTCTTCACTTACACCAAAAAAAACACAACAACGACTCTTATCTTCAAGCTTTGTTCGTTTAGCATCTGGTACATGAGCATATGCCACACAACCAAAGACTCTCAAGTGCCCAACCGAAGGCTTCACCCCACACCAAGCTTCCTCTGGCGTCATTTCCTTCACCGATGATGTTGGGCATCTATTAAGAACATAGAATGCCCAGTTTACAACCTCTGCCCAGAATTTTCTTGGAACATTTTTTTCAATCAATAAGCTCCTCACCATATTCATCACAGTTCTATTCTTCCGCTCCGCGACTCCGTTTTGTTGCGGTGTATATGCAGCAGTTAATTGCCTCATGATCCCATTCATTTTACAATATTCTTTGAACTCATCTGATGTGAATTCACCTCCACGATCCATTCATAGACATTTAATGGACAGGCCTGTTTCTTTTTCAACAAGAGCTTTAAATAGCTTAAAGGTAGTGAATGCATCTGACTTATTAGCAAGAAAATACACCCACCCTTTCCTACTATAGTCATCAATGAAACAAATGAAATACCTCTTGTTTCCCTCTGAAACCGGAGAAATCGCGCCGCAAATATCAGCGTGAACCAGCTCCAACTTTGTCGATGCTCTCCATGTACTTCTCCTTGGGATTACATCTCGATGTTGCTTCCCTTTCAAGCAATTAGTGCACACAACTTTACCCTTAGAGAAACTTGGCAAGCCAGTCACCATGCCTTTTGTTTGCAAAGTATTCAACCCTTTGTAGCTGAGATGACCGAATCTTCGGTGCCAAAGGTGAGCCACGTCTTCAGTGGTTGCTTGGAAACACTCTTCCTTGCTTTCCCTTTTGATTGATTGAGTGCTCGATAGCAACACAAACATTCGATCCGCTGTCATGTAGGTTTGGAATACCAAACCCTTTGTTGGATGAAAAATCCGACACTGATTTGACTGTATTAGTACAGCCAAACCCTTTTCTTGCAGCTGCCCAACACTAAGAAGATTATTATTCAAACCGGGCACATAATACACATCTCGTACAAGGTGATTCACGCCTTTTATCGTCAACCGAACACTTCCTTTTCCAACAACGTTCATGCTTGCATAATTTCCCAATCTAACTACCTTGTTGAACCCTTCTTCTAACTCACAGAAGAGTGATGAATCACCACACATGTGATTGCTGCACCCAGAGTCAATATACCACACAACATCTCGATTGCCTCCAAGCTTCTCAACATATGCCATTAGCACCATCTCTTCCGATTCCTCCAAATCTGTAAAATTTGCTTGGCACTCGTACTGGAAGTGTCCAAGCTTATGACACTTGTAACACTCAATTGTTTCCTTATTCCTCAGTTGGCTAGCCCTGCCTCTGCCTTGTCCCCGACCTCCTCGAAAAACAACTCTTCCTCGTCCTCTTCCACCATATTTCTCTTCATGAGTTACCTTCAAAGCATGTTCATCTTCTCCACTTTCTTTGAACTTTTGCTCATGAACGAGCAGAGAACTTTGCAAGGCGTCCACAGATAGTTGATCTATGTCCTTGGCTTCCTCAATGGAGCAAACAATGTAGTTCCACTTATCAGTTAGGGTTCTCAAAATCTTCTCAACGATCTTGACATCATCCACATCTTCCCCATAATTCCTCATGTCGTTTGCAACCATCATTACTCGACCAAAATAATCAGTGATTGATTCACCCTGCTTCATCGCTAAGACCTCAAAGTCTCGGCGTAGACGATTGAGCTGAGCTCTCTTCACTCGAGCATTTCCTTGACACTTTAACTTCATGGAATCCCAAAGCTGTTTAGATGTCTCCTTTTGAGTGATCGTCTTAAGAATTGACTTGTCAAGCGACTGAAACAAGTAATTCTTAGCCTTCAAATCCTTCAGCTTTATCTCCTCCAAGTTCTTTATTTGCGCTGCCGTCATCCCATCCATGCTCTTCGGCTCTGTGTAGCCTGATTCAACAGCTACCCAATACTCCTTGGATCGAAGGAGATTCTCCATGACCATACTCCAGTGATCGTAGTCGCCGTCAAACTTCGGAATGGAGGCTGCTGCAAAGTGTGCTTCCGAACCCATCTCTCTTCACTCCCTCAAGTGTTTTCCTACTGTTATTAAATCTCTCAAGTCACTGCTCTTGATACCAGATTGTTAGATTGCAAATAACAGTTCTGGAATGACTTATTTTATTCATGTGGAAGTGCAACAAATAAATAGAGAAAAACCTAATGCTGTAACTGACTCTACAGCCCACGTTCTGACTAAAATTAAGGAAACAAACTTTTAGTAAATCAACTAACAAATCAATGCTAAAATCTAGGACACTTATTTGACTAAGCCTTAACAGTTAAAGGTAGGAACAATGAATGGTAAATAAGGCGAACCTGGGCGGTGTATCTTCATTGATCAGTAGAAGAAAAATAATTAAATTCAAAACCAAAGGAACTGACCTTTCAAAATAAACAACACACCAATGCGTAAGAAACATGTGGCTTATCATAAAATAATAAGAAAACAAATACATGCCATTTATTATATCAGTAAACAAATGGAACAAACTTCTAAACCTACACGCTGATCTTTCTCCTATTTTCATGAGTTATTAGATCTCCCTTTCAATTTCTCATCTTTCTCTAAAAAATAAATCTTCAAATAAACAAAAACAAACCAAAACCAATCGTGAATCATAGAGTGAATTAGAAACGAACCGTACCGCAATTGTTGATGAATGGTGCTTCATGGTTGACGGTGAGTTGAACGGTGGTGTGTTCATGGTTGCGTGAGCCGGGACCTCGCGGTTTGTGTTGCTGAGCTTGATCTGTGTTGTCAATCGGATTTCGTCGACGGCGAGAGAAGTGAGCAGCGGCTGTTTTCGGCGAGGCTAAGCGATGGTAGTGGCAGATCCGCAGTGATGTTGATGCTTCGATGTCGCGGATTCGGAGATGGTGATGTAAATTGTCGCAGGTCGTTTGTTGTTTCTGAGTTTGGAACTAAAGGTATGGAGTCAATTTGAGTTGTATGTTGGTGGTTGCAGGCGCGGAGCTGATCGGTAACTGAAGAGAGTGTCGATGAAATATTTAGGTGCTGCGTCGGATTTGGATGAATGAACGTGTGCTCACGGTTTTGTTTCTGCGGCTGTGAGTCTTGTTTTTTTTTGTTCGATCAATCTCCTCCTTTGGAATCCTTCCTCCGACTTCGTATAAAATTCCCTGCAAAAGAAAGAAAAAGAGAATCCCACTGTATTTGTTAATGTAGTTCGGTGAATTGCAAAATCTGTAGTTTTGGATTGATGACGTTTTTGTGCGAAGGCTGTATTGATGAGGATGGTGGACGATGAAGAATCGGTTGGAGGACATGGCGATTCGGGCATGGCTATGGTACTGGCGATTTTTCAAAGATATAGGCCTTTGACTTATTCTAACAATGATGCATGGGAGGTATAATTTGTGTTCAAAGCTTGTGAATGGAAACAAGTTCTATTTGTGACCGGATTGGTGAACGTTTACGACAAAGGGTGTATGAACTTTTTGAGAAAAGTATAGACAAGACCAAAAATAGGGGTTTTGTATTTTGCACGTGAATGAGGTTTAGAAAAGTAGGATTGAATTTTTTTTTTTTAGAGAATCGGTTAGGATTTCTTTTTATAGCACTCAAAATAGGGTTTTCACGCAATGGGCCTTCCACAAAATGGACCAAGGAATTCCTCTATTGCACCACCTAATTGAAATAAAAGAAACCCAAAACGAATAATAAAATATGACAAAAATAATTTATTAATTTTAAATCAAAAATTCAAATTAAATTTAAAATGAATTAAGAATAAAAATTATCAACCTAAGAAAGTTAGTAGAATAAATGAAAAATATTATCAAATTAAAAAACCACTAAATGCGTAACATGAACCTAAATATTTTTTCGGTTTTCTGAATAAATGCAAAATTAAGTAATATCCTAATGACAAGATGCAAATGATATGCAAAGCTTACGCTAAAAAAAATAAAATCTGGAGGGCAAATTTTGGGGTATGACAGCCTGACTTAATGATTTCGGGAACCCATCATTATTTATATAAAGCGTACTAGCATGACTGAGTTAACTGAGTAACTACCCTGCCCCAGGTTATGATCAAAGGTTTTAAATTGTTCAAGAAATAAAACTCCTACTCCTTAGGCTCAAAGGGGTTGACGAGGGATTAACATCCTTATATCTCCATTGTTTAGGAATAGAAACAATGCCTGTACCTCGTCAGCGTAGTCTGCTCAAAAGCATATTGTATGAAGTTGCGGTATTGTTTTCGTCATCCTCCCTCAAAAGGCTTACAGCTTAGCAGGAGTTGAATAAACACAAAACATATGCAAAGTAAATACACAACTTAAAACGAGTGATAGCGAAATAATTTATTCAAGACAAACATATGCAATGCACTGATGATGATTATTAAAACAGATAATGTCTATCATAAGTCGAATGTTTAAACAAACAAGAAAGAAATTGCAAATGAAGGTAAATCTAATGATCTAAAAGTTCCTCCTTCTAGCCATCCACAGCATTAGCAGTCACGTTAGGAGTCTTAGGAGGATCAAATTCAACTTCCCCGGCATCGATCATATCTTGGATCTTATTCCTCAATGTCCAGCAGCTATTCGTATCATGACCAGGACTATTGGAGTGATATGCACATCTCACATTAGGATTATAGCTACGAGCAGAAGTACTAGGATTCTAAGGGGGATCCTTTAAAGTGATCAACTCTGACTTCAACAGGTGTTGTAATACTTGAGCCGGTGACATATTGATCTTCGTGAACTGACGCCTAGGCATGTCTTGCTTGTTTTGACGACCTTTTTGAGGTGCCGGTGTGGAGATCAGAACTGCCCCCACAGATTGGTCATGGTTACTCCTTTTCTGACCGTATACCTCATTTGACTCTGACTTCCCATTGGGATGCTTCTTTGTAACGCCTGGGGATGTAGCGGCTTGAATCTTACCACTTCGGATGCCATTCTCGACACGTTCCCCAGTCAGTATAAGTTCAGTGAATCCAGATGATGAACTTCCCAGCAAATGACTATAGAAAGGACCAGTCAGCGTGCTCATAAACATATCGACCAATTCTCTATCGGCCAATGGAGGTTGAACTCTGCCAGCCAAGTCCCTCCATTTTTGAGCATACTCTTTGAAGCTTTCATTAGAGCCCATAGACATGCTTTGTAGCTGCATGCGGGTTGGCGCGAGGTCAGCATTGTATCGATATTGCATATAGAAAGCAGTTGCCAAATCTTCCCACGTGTGGATATTGGTACCCTCCAATTGATAGTACCATTCGAGTTGTGCCCCTGATAGGCTTTCTTGAAATAAATGGATCCAAAGCTTCTTATCAGCAGTATGAGGCTGAACCTTTCTCACATAAGACCTCAAGTGTAGTTTAGGACAAGAGACTCCATCGTATTTTGCAAAAGTTGGAATCTTGAATTTCGGAGGTATAACAACTCCAAAGATGAGTCCTAGTTCCTCAAAATCCAGTCCAGGTATCTTCTGAATTTCCATGGCTTTCATACGTTCTTCCAACAACTTGTATTTGTCATCGGGATGTTCGTCCTCATGATAATAATCCTCTTCTTCTTCAGAAGGCTTGGCAGAATCATGGTTACTTTTTACATCAGTCTTGACACTAGCATCATCATCTTGCTCATCTTCGTCACTGTCCTCGGAGACTTCGGCATCCCTGAGTTGCAGGATCGGTCTAAACCTTTTCACCAAAGTCTTCTTGCCCTTCTTCTTCTTTTTAGTCAGCATGGTTTTCAACTCTTCTTGCCCCTTGGACAAATTCAGGATCAAGGCTTGGAATTCAGCATTTTGAGCCTGAAGGTCTTTGACTGATTGCTCAAGATTCATGATGCTGAAATAAACAGCGAGGAGGTGAGAAACCCGCTGTAGAAACCTGTGATGCGATGTTATGAATGCAGATGCAGTGCTTTCAAGGATTTTTAGGAATTTAGTTAGCAACATTAGAGAATGATTAGTCACAGCTTCTTCGTCTGAAGAATCTGACTTTTGTTTTTGAACGTCCTTCTTTGAGAATCATGCTCACCATATCGAGTGGGTCATAGCCTCTGATTCGAGATACTTCTGAATTTGAAGGTATATGGCTAGAGGAAAATAAATCCTCTTGCCCCTTGATAGGTACTGAGTCTCTGAATTGGAAGGTATGTGGTTAGAGGAAAATAAATCCTCTTGCCCCTTGATAGGGATTCAGTCTTTGATAAGGGCACCTGAAATTGTGCGCCCTAAATTCCTAAGATCCTTGAAAGGGTTAGTTAAATCATGTTATGCTTATGATGTCATGATGCCATGATGTTATGCGAATACAGTTCATTAGGCATAGCGTGAGATAGTAAGGGAAAACAAGTCCTTTTAACAAAACCTGCGAGGAAACCAACGTTAGTAGCAAACACAAACAAGTCACACAAGTCACACAAGTCACACACTTTCCTTAGGCTCAGCTTGCATGGAGTTTAGATCATGTGAGATACCCTTCCCCAAAGGTATGTCTAAGGATAAAGATGATATCAGCAACGGGTTCTACCAAGTGACTCAGAATTGTCAGCCCCCTCTAAAGCACCCTCGAACATGGCACATGCATACCACGCAATGATACTTTAGGAAGAAACCTATCTGAGCTTTTGTATCGGGTCGCGACGATAACTTGGCATGCACCAAGAATAGCCCTCCCACTACGTTCCTAAAAGTCAAGAGGGTTAAAGGTGACTAAAGGTCCCTGAGCTCCGACGCACCCAAAGATACATGCATAAACCTCTCTCATGCAAAAGAGGTACACAATAACCAGTGGAGGCCTAACTCAAGCGTGAACTTCATTTTGACCAACCCCAAGCATGCACAAGGGGGGTCTCCATGACTATGCCGCTCCTATCTTAAGTGTACTTGAATCCGGGTGTAGGATTCGTCCTTCATTTAATTCCCAAAACAACCCTGAAAAATAAAGCAAGTAAAGCAAACAATAGAAAACATTTAAGTGTTCCTAAACTTTTAAGGTAACCCGTCTTTTATAAGAAAATCCCCAGCAGAGTCGCCAGTTCTGTAATACGGTCAACTGACTTTTAAAGAAATGTCGCGGTTAAGCAAGAGTCGCCACCGACTTTTATTTTATCCAAATATCAGAAAGGCTAAAAGAACAGGAAAAACCTTTTAAATAAAATCTGAGTTCGGGGGGTAATTATGCAAAGGGAAGGTGTAAGGCACCCTTTGCATCCATGGTTTTCCATGGGCTCTTAATTGCTTTGCTCGTTTGGAAAAGAAATGTAGAAGAAGAAACAAGGACTTTAGCTCGTAAATGAGCGTAGCCTTGAGAGTGTTTAGAAAATAGAGTAGAAAAAGATTTTCAGAGCAAGGAAATTAGGAGCAATTACCTGGTTAGATGAAAAATGTTCTTTAGCCTTTCAGGGTGAAAGGGTCTATCCATGCCATAAGGGGACAGAAAGTCTTTCGTTTGGATGTTGAAGGGTCGTCGAATTATCGTTCGCCATAAGAATGTCCCTAGCCATAGAGAGGCAGGTAGTCTAAGGGAAGGATCAAAATAGCCTTTCGTTTAGGCAACCAAAGGATACCTCAGCGCTTCGTAGGCAACTTCGAGGGACGAGGTCATATTTGGCGAATCGAAGGCAGCATCATTAGGGACTTATGACCTTTGAATGAACCGAGGGCAACATCGCTGAGGTATCCTCGTATTCGAGGGACTTTGGCTATTCTGCATTAAAACACAAGGCAACAGACAACAGGCAACAAGAGGGGTAGCATAAAAGGTGCGTGTGTGTAACAATCACGTGACCAGATTCAGAATAAATTATCTTATAATTAATTATTCTAATTCAATTCAACGGTTACACTCCCTAGAATTACTAACCACGCAGTATTAAAATATAACAGTTTAAGTGCCTTCAAGGCCACACAATACAACCTCGAAGCAGATACAATATTATGGGGAAGGGGAAAAAGAAACCAGTGGACCAGCAGTGCAAGAGGTTTAACATAAATAATAATTAAAGAAAGCAAATCAAATGGGTTTTAGGGTTACCGACTATTGAGCTTTGACGGTTGGATAACCCTGAAAATTGGAAAAAGGGAGAAATAAACAGAAAGTAGTGAGTGTATGGCTAATTCAATAACAATTAAGGCTAAACCTAATTTGATGAAAAAAAGCAAAATAAAATAGAATGAATAAAAATGAATATGAAATAGGACTTAGCTTTTGATTTGATCTGATGTGGTTCGTAGTCGGGAGTAGCCTCGGGGTTAACCTTGAAAAATTGGCAAAGCAAAGGCAGACAGAAAAAGAAGTGAGTGTAGGCGGAGTTCATTATACTTAAAGGCAAACCCTAAAATAAAATAAAATAACAAATATTTAAATAAAGATTAAATCGGGACTTAGCTTCGTAACAGGCGTGGCGCACAGTCGGGAGGTATCTGAAGATTGCCCTGAAAAAATACACAAAGAAGTATTTTTCAGTGTATGGCTAATTCTCCTAAATCCTTAATCGGGCGCGAATAAAAAGAGAAAATCAGACTTAATTAATTATTGGTTTTTTAACCTAATTAATTAAATCAAACAAAATAAAATATGGATTTTAAGATGTCAAAATATATATTTTAATTGATTAATCAAAATAAATTATTAATTAAAACAAATTAAACAATTTTTTAACTATTTTAAAACAAAATAAAAATAAAAATTGAATAATCGAGAATAAAAATAAAATAAAGGTTAAGATAAAAAAAAGATTTTTTAGAGTTTTTTTTTTTTAAAAAGGGAAATTTTTTATATAAAATAATATATTAGAATAAATAAAAAGGTTTATGTAATAAAAAGAAAAAAATTTGGAAAATCTTAGTTTTGATCTGGTGCGGCGCTCGCTGAGGGAGCATGGTGGTCACGCAGCTCTGGATGCGTTGGATCTGCTGGGCTGGTGATCTGATGGCTAGCAGCGTGAAGGTACACGAGATCACATGCGTCTTAACGCACTGGATCTGTCCGGATTCAAACCAAACGCGCGCGCAACTTCGTCCAATGGGGGAGTGACACCTCTTCATCTTCTTCCTCAGACCATCTCTTTAATAGCGCTTTTCACAAAAGCGCTATAAAACGTTGCTCTTTAACACCTGCAAAATAGCGAATGCAACCTAAAGGGCACAAAATTTTTTCGCGAGGGTGCCCTTGAGTTCGTATGACTCTCACGAATCTGATTATGGTATCAATTTGGTCAACAAACACTTATATCAAAAATCCCTAAAAAAGCTTCGAAAACCTAATTATGGCATCTTGCTATTAAGAACACAAGAACTCGATTAAACTTCCAGAATCGATAATCACATGATACTAAACACAAATATATGAATTAAATTCCTTGATGTTGCATGAATAAAGCTAATCGAATGATTTTAAAAGTGTGCAAACCGTGATGAATTGAGGACGATTCTGTGTGTTTGAAGGCTGGGTGATGATCCAGAAAGCTTCCACGATCTTCACTGAATGTGTTGGGATCTTTGAATCTTTCTGAATTGCTCTCTAATGCCATAACCAAATTCAAGTTTTCTTGAAATTTTTTGAAACTTGCTAGGGTTCTTGGAGCTGCAGATTTCGTAAACTAGGGGTCTGGAACGTTTCAGTACTTATAAGAGCTGGAATTAGGGCAATAAAATTGGTCCAAATCCTTGTGAATCAATCATGGAAAATTTGATTTGGAAATTGATTTTTTTTTCTTTCTAATTATGGCCAATATTGTATCTTCTCATTCCAATCATCCCTTGGATAATTAAGGGAAAAATATTTGATTGATTCCTTTGACTTAAAATCCAAGCAAATCAAATTTCTCATTTATTTTATTATCTTACATAATTTATTTATGATTTAAAGCCAAAAAAACCATAAAATAATTAATAAAAATAATAAAATGACAAGACTCTTGTTTTGGGGCGTGCATGGGCTTAAGATGAAGATTGGATGAAAAGAATATAGGCCCATTTGGAAATATTTGGAATTTTGGACCTTTTCTCTTCACATATGTCCTTGGAAATAGGTGAACTTGTACACCTTGCCATTTCCTCATACTTCAACATTTTTACAAGTTCTTGGACTTTTTAGAAACCTTAAAGAGTCCTCTAACCAATGTTTTTGGTCCCATATCAAAATAAGTTTCCATGCTCCTTGTGTGCTCTTTTGAAAAAGATGACTTTTGGTTGACCTTTGAAAAGGACCTATAATGTTTTGATCCATATCTCTTAAATGAAGCATTTTTAGACTTGGCATGTGAGAGAAAAATTTGTAGAGAATTCAATTTCCTTATAAATGAGATTTGAATGGAACATTTCTGATGTTCCATGTAGGAGTTATGGCTGGTCAAAGTTCAGTTGACTTTCCCTATGAAAACCCTAATTTAGAAACTTTTGGATTTGTTGATTTCTGATCTTTCCTTGATGAACCATGGTCAATTCTTGATCAAATGGTGAATGATACTTCAATATGATAATTTTGACAAAAAATCAGGAGTTTTGACTTTACTTTGACCATAGTTGACTTTTAGGTCAAATGAGTCGACTATTGACTTTCTAAGCAATTGAGTGACCAACTCTTTGAATTGAGATCTGTATTTTGTCATGGAAGTAGTGTGGAGTATCATAGACCATATGGTATGCCTTGGAGCCTTTGGTTCATTGATTTTCCCTCAGAACAAACAAAACCTTAATTCCTTGAGCCTTGTTTAGGAGAGGGTGTCTTTGAGCTTTGTACCTTAATTTGAATTTGAAATAGGAGAAAAAGTATGGGCAAATTTTGGGGTATGACACTCTGCAAGCTGAATCTTCCGGTGCTCTTGCATCTGAAGTTGATGAGATGGAGCTAGATGCTGATGATATGGATTTGGATAATCCTCTGCCCATGGTGGTCTGGAAGCCACAACAATTTCCTTTCGCTCCTAAGGATTTTGCTGTTCTGACTGGTGATATGGAGACTCTGTTCTCGTGGTTTGACTCTAATCCAGTTGCTCAACCAATGGTTCAAGCCCCTCCTTCCTCTGCTGCTGGTTCACCATCTTCTGAAGTGTGGAACACTCTGAAGGATCTTCAGAGGAATCAAGAGATTGTCTTTGACCGTCTGGAAAAGCAAGATGATACAAACTAAGAGTTCAAGACTTGGATGGAGAAGTCTGAAGAGACTTCTAAGAAGCAAGCAGAAGATACTGCTGAGATCATGAACATTCTAGCCCTCTTAGCTTTTAAGTTTTCTTAGTCTGAGTCTTGTGTCTTTGGGAGTTATCTTGTGTTTTTTGCATCTGCTTTGTATCTTCTTTTTTATTTTCAATGAAATTTGTTCTTTCCCTTTCATTATCTGCCTTGTTCATCTGAATCTTTTTATGCTTTTTGATGACTGACAAAAAGGGGGAGAAACATATTAATTGAATTGATTTTATTATATCAGTTGCTGGGCTTAAGTCTCAACATAAAATGCAAAGCTTTGTATCTGAAAGTTTTTGCAGAAATATAATGCTCTGAAGATCTTAAAAATAATGAATGATATTCTAAATATCTGAAGCAAACAAATGTTGATGCTTTGATACGCCATGCTCTGATACTATGGTTCTCTAAAGAAAATTCAAGCTTTGATGCTGTCCAAAAGGAAGCTCTGAATCATCTTATGAAAAAGCTTAACTGGAAAGTCTCTTCTGAAATGGAAAATACTCAGGGAAGTCTTTTAAATTAAATTCTTCTGGTATTAGTTTCAGGGGGAGATTATTAATCTCAGGGGGAGATTATTCTATTCATTCTGACTAGTATACATTGCTATATCTGTTTTCATCTTTATTCTGGATACAAATTCATATCAATTCTATATGTTTATGTCATCATCAAAAAGGGGGAGATTGTTAGAACATGAAATGTTCTGATCATATTTTCTAGTTTTGATGATAACATGAGATATGAATTTTGTATAAGGCAATGTGGTACTCTAATAAATTGCGTTTTCCATTTCAGGAAAAGTACAAAAGAGTATGCACTACATTAGCCTTCAAATGCTATGACCCAGATGTTCTGGATGGCCACATCAGATCATGTCAAGCAGAAGCAAGTACTGAAGCTCTAAAGGTATCACACTCTGAAGAATTTCCAAAAGGCTAAAGCGCTGAAGTTCTAACAATGCACCAAACACTGGAAACTCTGATATTCAAAGAGACTTGCAAAGTCTGAATCTAGTACAAAAGAAAATGATGAAAAGCTATAAAGTCTAGTCTGTGCGTCTGACAAAAGGAACGTTGGAAGTATGGCTACAAAAGGCAAAGTCAGAAGTAGCAGTTAATGCAAGGCTCGAGGTAATTGACAAAAGTGTGAAACATTAAATGCAGCATTGTACTGTACACATAAAGAATTAAATGTAGTACTATTCAACGGTCATATTCTCATGCCTATAAAAGGAAGAAGTCAGCAAGGAGAAACGTTAGAAAGAAAGCCTACGTTCATTCTTTACAATCTCATCATCTGACTCTGAACTTTCTCACGCTAAAAGCCCACTACCAAAGAAGCAATCTTTATCTTCAAACTCACAATCTTCTATATTCTTAGTGAGACTTAGAACTTAATCTTAAGAGAAAAATCACTTGGTGATTACAGCTTTATTAGAAGCAACTTTAATCTCTTGTATTTGATTATATCTTTGTAAACCAAAATTCCTTGAGTGATCAAGTTGTGATCTGTAGACTCAAGAAGACTTAGAGGTTGATCTAAGTGGAGAACCATTGTAATCATTTTTTATTAGTGGATTAAATCCTCAATGGAGGTAAATCACCTGTGAGGGTGGACTGGAGGTAGTTTGAGTTCAAGCGAACCAGGATAAAAATAATTGTGTTCATTATTTTTATCTGCCAAAAAGAAACAACCCTTATTCAATCCCCCCTTTCTAAGTGTTTTTCACTCCTTCATATATAACATAAAACATTGTTCTAAGTTCAAAGTGAACTTCATCTTCAACCTTGGCCCAACTAATTTTCAGAAAATTATGTTTATGATTTAGGCAACCACTCTCAATGATGTAAATACGAAATATGTTCATAATTTCAACACGAACTCAACCATGTATTATTCATAACTTTATTCAAATTGTAGCTCATGAATTTCTCAGAAAACTTCAAGAACCCTAATTTTTCAAAACTAAATTAAAAGATATATACAATGAATAAATGGCAATGGTTTGAGGGCTTTTGACTCACATCATTCCAAACAAGATAGAATCGAGCTTTATTAAAAAGGATGCAGAAATAAGATAGTTTAAGTTTGAATGGCTTACCTCTGAAAACTGGAAATCAAAAGATGCTTTAGAGCACTTCCAGAATTGTGTCTATTCCAACTCTTACTTGGCCTTGAGACTTAATGAATCCCTCTGACCAACTCAATGTGCAGAGCTCTGACCTTAAGCTTGGCTATGGAGTTTGAGTGATTATAGTTGAGCAATGAGGGTTTGGACAAGTTCTATTTGATGTATAGAAGGTGTCCGAAGTCCTAATTTTGAAAGTGCTCAAGCCAATTGGAAGTTTGGTGTTTGAGGCTCAAGATATGTAAGAATAGTGATTTGGACGTGATTCTGAGTTAGAGGTGTTTTTGGGATGGGTGTGGATGATGAACAGCTTCCAAATGATGTTTAGAAGATATTTGAAAGGTTGTTTGACACAGAAAAAGCCTGAAACTTAAAAATGCTAAGTTTATGCAAAGTGACAAATTTGGAGCTTTCAAGTGAAGTAGTGAAAATGATATTTTCTGTGTGTTTGATTTCATAGGCAAGGATATCTATTTATAGGCACAAAATATGGTCTGTGGGGGGAAATTCCAAACCATTTGGAGTTCCCATGCTCAAGTTGTGTCACTTTGCTTATTGTGAAGAAAGGAGAAAGTTATGGTTTCCATGGTACTTACAATGCTTTATACATAACTTAGGGTGACTCTTCTACACATTAGGGTGTTGCTTGTTGGCTTTAGAATGCTTTTGGTGTAGAATAAACAATGTAGTAACTCCAAGCAAGAGTTGGTGGTGATTAAAGTCGCTTTACAAGAATGAAAGTGTTAACTTTAGTCTTGAAATGAAATGATCACTTGGACAATGCTCTAATCACTTGGATAATAGCTCAAAAACAAGTGTAATCTTCTAATTAGAGTGTGTTACATAAGTTATGGGACCTGTTCTTGCAGATTTGGTGATTCATTCTAATGTTCTTATATATATATATATATATCCAAATGTCAATCACTATTCACAATTAAAATGACATCTATAATGTACATTTTATAATGTCAATCATCATTCCTGATTAAAATAACATCTTCAATTTATAAAAAAACATAAACATTTACATCTCTACATCTACATATACGTCTCTTTATTTTTGAATGACGGAAAATCTTCATCAATATATCATCATTCATGATATATAAAATAAAGTAATATAATTAAAATAAAATTATTATTTGAAGGCTCTAAAATTAGAAGAATGTAAATTTTAATATATTCTAATCTTAATTATTATTTGGAGAATAATTTGATGCAGAAGAACGTAAGGCACTGTTAACATCAACTAGAGGAGGTGATCTCAAAGCTGGTATAGCCTTCATATTTAACTCTTAGAAGTTTTGATCCAAAATGGTCTTAAGATGAATCTGAATATTTCTTTCAATTTCTTCCTTATCCTAACAACATTTCTCCTCCATCTCTTATACTGTATCATTAAATAATTTTATCTTAGCAAATGTCTATCTCTTTTAAATTTTGGAATTTCTTTATATCTTTTCAAGAAAGTTGTTGTTGTTTCTCTTCTGTGGTAACACAATTATTTCCTAGGTTTTTGTTTGTCAAATACACCTTAAAAGGCTTCTGAAAAAGGCTGTGCTCTTTTATACACTTTGAATTTGGATTCACAATATGTAACGCATCAATAATTGAGTATGTGAAGGGTATACATAGATGGTACGTTATAGGTATGCTATCAATAGTTTTTCTACGTATTCTTTTAAAAATAGTAAAGTACAATCTAAATATATTAAAACCTAAAATTTAGGGTAAATAGCTTTTTCGCCCCCTGCCATATGGGCGAGGTTTGAAAAACCCCCCTTTAAAAAAATTGCATGGACTGCCTTAACTTTTTCAAAATTTTTAATTTTTAACCTTCAGCAGGACACATCATCAAAAATGCTGATGTGGCTTAGTTTTTTTATTATTTTTAATTCAAACAAAATGCCACATGTGTTTAATTTTTTTGAACAGACCAAAATACCCTCTTTATTAGGGATAAGGCACATTTCAGTACTCTCATTTCAAACCCTAACTATTTGGTTTCTACAGTGTGCGTGACATTCATCATCTCCTTCAACTTCAAAAGTGTTCTCTTGCAAGGATCAGGGCGCGTTTCTTCCTTAAGGTACGATATTTACGGTCATTTGTGGAAATGTCATTGAAGTAGCATTGTTAGATATTACATTGATAGATTACTGTGTATTTGCATAAATGGGTTGTTTCAGTGTAATCTTTCATCATGGAGGAAATTTTGTGCATGAAAATCACACGTTTTATAGGGGAGGGAGTGAAACCATCATTGAAGGTCAAGACTCTGATAAGTGGTGTTTCTTTGAAGTTGTCGGTTTGGTCAAAGACAGGGGTTATGATGGCTTTAGGCTTTGGAGGAAGATTCCACAAGTGGACGAAGGGTTAACTCATGTTGTTGATGATACACAAGCTGGAGACATTGCCAATCACTGCATGTCTTGTAAAGTGGATGGACACATTTAGATAGAACATGGGGTTCAAGACATTAGGACCAAGGTTTTGAACCCTGATGTTGAAATGTTTAATGACTGCAGTGAAGATGACACTACTGATGATGATGACATAAGATTTGATGACAGTGAAGAAGAAAGAGCATGTGAAGTAGAAGATGAACACTTTAAGCGAGTGGAAGTAGAAATACCTGTAAGTAGGAATAGCATTGAGGTAAATGGTAAATCATTGAAGTTCAAGATGATGGCATCCAAGGATCCTAAGAAGATGTCACCCTTAAAGAGGGGTACCAAGATGAATGTTATGGTTCCAAAATCTGTGTTGGGAACTTCTTCAAGGAGGAATGCAAATAACTTTGGAAAGAGTGAGGTTGATTATGATAGCGAAGAGCTGGATAGTTCAGACCCTGATGAAAGTGAGAAGGAGGATGAGAGACCCCCCAAGTCAAAGTATGAGCAATTCAGAGGTGAGCTTCTCAACAAGGACTTCCAATTCAAGTTAGGTATGGAATTCAAATCTCTGGCTGAATTTAAGGATGCAATTAGGGAGTGGTCTGTGTTAAATAGAAGAGATATAACATTTGTCAAGAATGAGGGCTACAGGGTTAGGGTAATGTGTAAGAAGGGTAATTGTGGTTTTTTAGCCTTGTGTAGTAAAGTGGGGGACAGAGAAACTTATCAAATAAAAACTTTGGTGGGGACACACACATGTGCAAGGGTATTAAATAACAGATATGCTAATGCCAAATGGGTATATAAACTAGTTGTTGAAAAGACGAAGTCACAAGGTAAAGTTAAAGTTAGTGAAATCATTTCTGAACTGCGCCAAAAATACTCAGTTGGCATAATCCTAGGCAAGGCTTGGAGAGCTAAATCAATGGCAGAGAAAATCATTAAAGGGGATGCAAAGGAGCAATACAACATGCTGTGGAGTTATGCAGCTGAGCTAAACAAGCATTGTGCTGGTAATACTGTCAAGATTAACACTTTGAGGCCATTGCCAACCATACAATCAAGATTTGAAAGGTTTTATGTTTGCTTTGATGGTTGTAAAAAAGGATTTACTAAGGCATGTAGACCTTTTATTGGAGTAGATGGGTGCCACCTTAAGACCCAATATGGAGGACAGTTACTAGTAGCTATTGCAAGGGATCCAAATGACCAATATTATCCTTTGGCTTTTGGTGTAGTTGAGACTGAAACTAAGGACAGCTGAAAATGGTTTATGCAGTTGCTCATGGAAGAAATTGGTTTTGAAAGAAAATATGTGTTCATCTCAGATCATCATAAGGTATACAGATCTAGATATTTATGCAATTATTCACTAGATCTAAATATGTGTTCATCTCATTACATAATATGTCACCTGTTTCCATTTCAGGGTCTTGTGAGTGTCTTTGAGGAGATGTTTGAGCATATCGAACATAGAATTTGCCTCAGACATCTATATGCAAATTTCAAGAAGAAGTTTGGTGGTGGAGCAACAATTAGGGACCTATTGATGGGAGTTGGCAAAGCTACTTACTTTCAGGCATGGGAGAAAAAGATGAATGAACTTAAGCAGATGGACAAAAAAGCATGGGAGTGGTTGATGGGAGTGCCTACCAAGTTGTGGTGTAAGCATTACTTTAGCTTTTACCCTAAATGTAATGTTTTGATGAATAACTTGACTGAATATTTTAATAGCACTATTTTGCAAGATAGGGATAAACCAATACTTACAATGTTATAATGGATTAGAAACTATTTAATGAATAGGATAACCAATAGTCTAGTTAAGCTTGACAAATGGAAACACAATGTTATGCCTAATCCTAGGAAAAGGTTAGATAAAAAAACTATGTTGAGTGGAGAATGGATACCAACATGGAGTATGGGACATTTGTGGCAAGTACATCATCCATACAATGGTCTGCAGTTTGTTGTTGATCTTGGAAAGAAGACATGTTCATGTGGTTTTTGAGAGCTTCTGGGCATCCCATGTAGGCATGCTGTATCAGCAATGCAATATCAAAATTTGGAACCTGAAACATTCGTTGACCCTTGCTATATTAGAGATGCTTACAAAACATGCTATGAAAATAATGTTTCTCCAATCAATAGCATGGACATGTGACCTACTGTGGATGTTGAGGAAATGTTGCCACCTCAATATAAGAAGGGACCTAGCAGGCCTAAAAAGTTGAGGTTTAGCGAACAATATGAAAGTGGTTCAAGGATGAGGAGACTTGGTGTGGCATATAGATGCACAAAGTGTGACAAACTTGGTCATAACTCAAGAAAGTGTAAGAGCAAGGAGCAAAATCCTAATGCATTGAAGAGAAAGGTATGCTAGTTATGTTATGCTTGTTTTTATGCTTTTCATTTTATGCTTGTTATTTATGCTTGTTTGTTATATAGAGGAAGAAACCAAGGTCCAAGCCCTCTACATCTGCACTAGAAAATTCTACTGCACCAACTGTGGAAAATATTGCACCAAATAATGCTGCTGAACCAGAAAATGACCCAGAATTAGATGCACTACTTGACGAGATGATGAATGAATTTGAAGAACAACAATCACAAGTTTACAATCCAACATAGACTGAACCAGTTGTAACACAGACTGCACCAGTTGCTGAACCAGTTGCAACATAGACTGCACCAGTTGCTGAACCAGTTGCAACACAAAATGCACCAAAGCCTGTACCAGATCCTGCATAAAAGCCTGCACCAAGGCCTGATAAGAAGAAGAGTGCTCAGATTGTGAGAAGGAAGAGGTGCAGTGAGAGGTTGAAAGAAGTGAGGAATGCAAAAAGAATTGGTGGGCCAGGTTCAACCCCAGATGCTCCTTTGGCTTTTGATGATGAGCCTACTATCAACAATTCAAACAAGAAAAAAGCAAGTGGGAGGATATTGCTAGGAGAATGACTCAGTAATAGGGTCTCATGTTGTTTCATTTTGAACATTAAGAACATAGTGTGCTTTGTTTTCTATCTTTTGTTAAGCACATAATGTGCTTTATTATCTATTTTGAACCTTTTGGTTGTAATGTTATTTTGATGCTGCTATGAATGCTACTAATGTGTAAGGCACATAATGTGTCATTGTGATTGTAATTTTATTTTGAAACATGCTATTTTGTTACCATTACTTATGTACCATTACTTGTTTTGGAACATGCTTGTTATACCCCAAAATTTGCCCGCATCTTTTTTCAAGAAAACTCCAATCTGAAAATTAAGAGTCTCATATAATCATGGATTTTTATTTCAACAAATATCCTGACATATGAAATACTTAGTTTTTAGAATTTTTCTTATACAGTAATTTGGCTTGCAGTTGAATTTATTCTTACGCAAACGCCAAATACTGTTTATTATTTCACACATGCTATTTATTTATTTACAGATAAATAGTACTCACACAATTGGTACAGAGTTAAATCTTTTTGCAGGCGCAGAATCAGGAAACTCAGACTGTACCTGAACAGTCAGTTGACAGCCAAACTGCTGGCAGTACAATTCTCAGTGTTTTGTACCATCAATCAAATCAATCTTTTACAATTCAAAATTCCAAGATTTTTGTTCTAGAAGTCTTCTGAATATCACGCGATTAGCAGAGACTCAACACTGCACAAAAATCAGGTACGCTTAACGGTCTCCTACACAAACAGTCCCTGACTAGGGTTTTCTTCTTTTTACAGGAGAAACAAGCTTTTGAGACCTCAAGTGGATTTCATGCACATCCATATATCTCAAAGTACCATCATACAAATTTTCAAACTTCAATTCACTCAGACGCACCGTCAGCAGCTCAAACAGTCAACAGACGACCCGTTTGACCAAAAAGTCAACAGACAGTCAAAAATGAATTTTTTTGTCAAAGTCCATATTTTGTCAAAGGATTCATCATTTGATCATTGGATGATCATAATTCATCAAGGAAAGATCAAAAATCAACAAAACCCTAAGATTCAAAATTAGGGTTTTTGCCTGAAAAGTCAACTCAACTTTGACTGGTCATAACTCTCTCATCCTTCATCCAAAAAATTCAAACCAAAGCTCATTTTGAAGGAAATTCAATTATCTTCCAAATGCAATTGATCCCATGGTCATTGCATTCACCATTTGAAAAATATGACCAAAGACATTACAGGTCATTTTCAAAGTCAACAAAAAGACACTTTTTTCAAAAGGACACACAAGGAGCATCAAAAATCATTTTGACATGAGACCAAAGACATTGGTTAGAGGACTCTTTGAGGTTTCCAAAAAGTGCAAGATCTCCTTCATATGACAAAAATTGAGGGATTTACACCTTGTTGAAGTTGGCTAAATTTTGGGAAAATGCATGAAATCAACATTGCTCAAAAATGTATTTTTTCCAAATGGGGCCAAGTTTTCATGGTTCAAACATCATTTCCATAATATAATGGGCCT
The DNA here is from genome assembly GCF_029867415.1 of Vicia villosa. Lineage (NCBI taxonomy): Eukaryota > Viridiplantae > Streptophyta > Magnoliopsida > Fabales > Fabaceae > Vicia > Vicia villosa. Next base: position 185,573,268 of record NC_081181.1, on the reverse strand, counting down.
CCCACGACCAAGACAAAGCCCACATCATTTTTATCCATTTTTGATTTAATTTTATCACATATAAGATTAAATTTAAAAAGGAAAATGGAAGGATAATGCATAGCTTGAATTCCAAGCATGACTCATCAAGAGAATCATTCAACTCTGTCCCAAGCCAAAGTACAGCAGAGGGAGAGAAGAAAATCAAGCCATAGTGGCTTAAATGCCAAGCTACACATGTGGAAAAAGTCAAAAATTCAACAAAGCACTTATTGCTTTCTAGCTTAGATTTTAAGCACTTCAATGCTTATATATAGGCTAGCATACTTCAGTAATGAAGAGAGACAAGTTCAGAAACAAAGCCTTGCTTGTAACACACTTGTAATCACTTGAAACTTTTCAAAGAAATCTCAAATTCGAATTTTGAATTCCAGTCACTTTCCATACAAACTAAACATTCTAATACCTTCCTCAAGCATCACTGAACATATCTCAATCATTTCCAAGTCTTGAAACCTCATAAATCGAGCTACCTAGGCCACGGTTTGTTCAAACTAAAACTAACTTATATCTCATAACACACGCATATCTAGCAAGATGTAGACATATATTTGAACTTAGTGTGGTGTGTAGATCGTTTCTGGACATTTAATTAAGGTTTGGTTGCTTATATACGAAGTTACCATTTTAGGGTTCATACTCTCCAAATTAGGGCTTTCTGAAATAAGCAAAATTACAGGTTCTAAGTGGTACCATTGAATTCGTATGGACTAGACGAATTGAATGGGCATGTCGCGCCAAATTTATATTCACGTTTACACCTATTCGCTATTTTGCAGGTTTAAGCATCACTTATTATAGCGCTTTTTTACAAAAGCACTGTCAAAGGTGTTGTCTGGAGGTTGAAGACGAAAACGTGTCTTCCCCCCATTGGTTCAGACGCGCGCGTGCTTTTTTTAAATTTGTCTCTGATTATGTGCTTTGCAGGTGTAACTTTTACCACGTGCCTCAATATCTGGGCCATCTGATCTCATTTAATGACTCATCCAACGCATCAGAATGAATCCCCATACCATGGACTCTCAGATTAATCACACATGATCATGTATCCTTTTATTTTCTATTTTATTTTAATTTTCTTTGCAAAATTAATTAAAAATAGTTTTAAAAATCCAAAAAATACACAAAAAATATTTTTAGACTTCTAAAATAATATATTATTTTCTGAAATAAAAATATTTTATTTTTCTTCAAAATTTCAATATTTTGCATAATTAATTAGTATATATTTATATATTTGCTTTTTAATTATTCTAACCAATCAAAAAATCATAAAAAAAATTGTTCTTTATATTAAATATTGTTTATATGTTATAAACTAATTTTGTACATATTTAGGATAATTTTCTCTTTAAGTTTTAATTATTTGTATAATTATTTGCATAATTATGTTTTAATTAGCTTAATCAATTTCAAATCAATTTCAAAAATTCCAAAAAAATTAGTTTTGTTTTAAAATTAATTGACAAATATTTTGTACATTTTTTAAACTTAATTTCTAGGTTTAAATTTATTTTCATCTTTTTTCTTCATTTTAATTTAATTAATCATGCATTAATTATAATTAAAATCAATCATAAAAAAGAATCCAAAAACATGCCTTTTATTTTCTTGCAATTTAAATTCCTAGATAAATGTATAGGATGTCAAATTCATGTAAATAGACTAGTTTACATTTCCTGCACAATCGATGTAATAGCGTAGATTTACTTTCCGCACTTTACATTTCCGCATTTTAATTTCCAGCAAATATAAACTGCGTGTATGTCAAAGATAAAATTGAACCGTTAGATCACTAACTTCAAAGATAAAATATCTGAATATAAACACAATCACACTTGCACCTCTTAAGGTAATCCCTTCTCATTCTTTTCAAAATCAAAGTCAAAATTCCACTGTTTCGAGTACAAAATCGAACCTTTTGTTTGTATCCGGTGAAAGGATAGATTTTTAAAGGAAATAAGGATAAAGACCTTACAACTCAGGGTAGACCTCCTAGTTTGCTTGCTCAAATCAAAACAAACAAAATTCTCATACACTGTTGTTTTTCAAAACAAAACTTTCGAAAAAGACAATATTTTGTATACATCCAAACACGGATCATTACAAAGTTAACGTTCTTTTCAAAACATCTTTCGAAAGATAAACAAACATTTTGTATACATCAACACAAGGATCATTACAAAATTCAATTTACAAAGGTATTTGAAACCACATATGAGCATTCTAAAGCAATTGAAAAATGATCGAAAAACAAGTGAGCTAAGCAAACTTAAGAGCCCATGGATAACCATGGATATAAAGGGTGCTAACACCTTCCCTTTGTATAACCTACCCCCTTACCCAGAATTTCTTAAAGGTCTTTTTTCTGTTTCTTTTATAAACCTTTCCTTAATTGGATAAAATAAAAGGTCGGTGGCGACTCTGTGAATTTTCAAAAAATGCGAAAGCATAAGCGATAAAAAAGAGTCAGTTCACGTATCTCTCCCGCTCAGAGGTATGGCACGAAAAAAACGGAGGTCCACAATGCTATTTTGAAACAATCAAAACTATATACCATTACTTATAGGCCCTTACTTATATAACAATCAGAACTCCAAAGTAACAAATACTTATATGTAACAAACACAACCAACTTTATTACACAACACAATTTGGCAACGTGATACAAGGTCAATCGTGATACAACCATTACAAGTTCAAAGTGTATTCACTATAACCTCAAAATGTTACATGACCATACAACTATTGCAACCTTACAGGACCATACAACTATTACAACCTACTTGTTACATGAACCAAGTAGAAATGAAAAGCATGTACAAACAACGACAACTATCAAAAAATTCATCTTCTTCCTTAAGCCATCAACCTTTTTCTTCAAATCTTCCATGTTGTTGGTAAGATCTTTCTCTATTTTGCTCATTCGATATACACCTCCTCCATGATAGTATGTTGGCTCTATTTCACCAAAAAACTCATCATCCCAATGGAATAAGTTGCAATCATCCTCTTATCCCCAGAACATACACTTCCAGTACTTTCTTCAAGGATTTGCCAACGATTTTGAAACAAACATTTTCATGTTCTTGTTATGGCGGCATTTAGGAATTCTGGGGTTTGAAGAAATGCTTGAGTTGGAGCAAATTGGGTTAGTCATGTTTCAGAAGTTGGTGCAAGAACGCTAAACAGGAACAAGAAAGGGAAAATAACGAAGAAACGAAAACGAAAGAACAAGATGAAGATGGCTAGGGCATGAGAGTAGACACACGAATTTTAAACCTAATAAAGAGGGTATTTTGGTCTGTTCAAAAAAATTAAACACATGTGGCATTTTGTTTGAATTAAAAATAATAAAAAAATAAGCCACATCAGCATTTTTGATGATGTGTCTTGCTTAAGGTTAAAATTAAAAAAATTTGAAAAAGTTAGGGAAATCCATGCAACTTTTTTTTTTACGAGGGGTTTTTTTAAACCTCGCCCATATGGCAGGGGGAGAAAAAGCTATTTTCCCTAAAATTTATAAGGTTAAATTGTGTTATGTATAGTTTTTAAATCAACATGTATAAAAACATCCCCACATTGAGTTGTTCATAAGTATTGGAGTAAGTTTTGGAGTGGAGAATTGTTTATAAAAGGTGAAGGCTATATAAAGACCTTGGAAGAGATTGAAGTTTCAGTGCCGAGTGTTGTCGTAAATCCAAGTAAGATTATGGGAAATCGATGAGTAGAATAGATAGAATCTTGGTCTCCGTTAATGTGGTGAATAGATGGGGAGTAGTTGGTCAATTGGTTGGTGAGAGGGATATCTTGGATTATTGCCCGGTGTGGTTAGTGTCGGATATTGCTAATTGGAGACCTAAATCGTTCAAATTCAATAACAAATGGTTTTCTCTTGAATCTTTTATGCCCTTTGTTGAGAAAGAATGGAAGAGTTTAAAAGTAGAAGGAAGAGGAGACTTTATTCTTAAAGAGAAGCTTAGACTTTTCAAGGAAAAGTTAAGAAGTTGGAATGCGAAAGTTTTCGGGAAAATTGACTTGGAGGTGGAGGAGGGGGTCCGAGAGCTTAATTTGTCCGATTCTATGTTAGAAGTGGGGGGTGATGAATCTATAGCAGAGAATTTGGATAGGAGAAAAGAAGCTTCTTGTCGTATATGGAGGAACTTGAGATTAAAAGAAAACATGCTTCTTCAAAAGGCTAGATTGAAGTGGATGAAAGAAGGAGATGCTAATAGCGGTTTTTATCACAAGGTGATGAAAGAAAAAAAGAAGTTTAAATCATTTAAGACCCATTCAAGTGGGGGGAGAGATTGTGGAGTCGGTTGAGGAGGTGAGGGAGGAGGTTTGGGATCATTTTAGGAATAAGTTTCTGGAATCGGAGGAAAATAGGCCGCTCTTGGATGACATTATTTTCAAGAGTATTTTGATAGAGGTATCGGTGGAGATGGAAAGACCTTTTTCGGAGAGTGAAATTAGGAAGGCTATATGGAGTTGTGGTGTTGATAAAATTCCGGGCCCGGATGGTTAGACTTTTCTCTTTATTAAGAAATGTTGTCCTTTCTTAAAAGAGGATTTTCTTAACTATTTCGAGTTCTTTTATTCCGGAAATGTCCTTTCAAAGGCAATCACTTTATCCTTTTTGACTTGGATTCTGAAATCTCTAAATCCTTTAAAGTTGGATGATTATAGACCTATATGTTTGATGGGTTGCATGTACAAAGTGGTTGCTAAACTCTTGGCGGGGATGTTAAAAGGTGTGCTAAATGAGATTGTTTCTCCTTGTCAAAGTGCTTTTGTGCCCGGGAGACAATTGTTGGATGAGGTGCTTGTGGCTAACGAAGTTGTGGATTATGCGAGAAAGGAGGGTAGGAATTATTTGTTATTTAAAGTGAATTTTGAGAAGGCTTACGACAAATTTAGTTGATTTTTTTTGCGATATATGATGAAGAGAATGGGGTTTGGTAAGAGATGGATGGGGTGAATGGAACTATTGGTGTTTAATAGTAACACGTCGGTGCTTGTGAATGGGAGTCCCACGAAATAATTTGGGGTAGGTAGAGGATTGAGACAAGGAGACCCTCTATCTCCTTTTCTATATGTTTTGGTGGCGGAAGGTCTTGTGGGGCTTGTGAGGCAATCTATTGAAGTGGGGGAATTTAGTATATTTGATATTAAAAGATCTTGTTAGGTGGATTTCTTACAATTTGCGGATGATACTTTAATTGTGGGGGAAGGGTCTTGGAAGCAAGTTTGGGCTATAAAGATGATTCTTAGAGCTTTTGAAATTGTTTCGGGTCTTGGCATCAATTATCACAAATGTAAATTGATTGGAATTAACATTAGTAACTCTTTTATGGAAGCGGCGACGAATTTTCATTCTTGTAAAATGGAGGATAATAACTTTCTTTTTCTTGGTATTCCTATTGGGAAAGATCCAAAGAAGGAGGCAATGTGGAATCCTACTTTAGACAAATTAAAGAAAAGATTGGGAGGTTGGAAGAATCAGTTTCTTTATTTGGGAGGTAGGATCACTCTTTAAAAATCTATTCTTAGTCCTTTAACTATTTTCATGATGTCTTTTTACAAGATGCCTTTGAAAGTGGTGAAAAAGTTCACGAGTGTTCAAAGAAAGTTTTTGTGGGGGGGGGGGGGGGGGTGATGAAAATAGAAAGATTTACTGGGTGAGTTGGAAAAAGGTTAATCTACCTTTTGAAAACGGAGGATTGGGGGTAAAGAACATTTCGGCTTTCAATTTAGCGCTTCTAAACAAGTGGAGGTGGAGGATTTTTCAAGGGAATAATTCACTTTGGTTTAGAATTTTGAAGTCCCGGTATGGAGATTTATCTTCCCACGTTTATAGTGAAGGAAATTGCACAAAAAATTCTTTTTCTTCTTTTTCTAATTGGTGGAGGGACATTGTTCATATTGGAAAAGATTATTATAGGGATCCTATTGTTAATTGTTTCCACTTTGATGTTCATAATGGGTATACTACACCTTTTTGGGAATCTATTTGGTTGGACGAGGAGTCTTTGAAGAATGCTTTTTCGGAGTTGTTTGAATCTTCTCGTCTTAAAGGGGTTTCGGTTGGGGCGATGGGAGGATGGATTGATGGTATATGGAAGTGGAGAGATTTTGGGATTTCCGTGAATTTTTTGGATGATGCCGGATTTAAGGGGAGGATCGGTTTGTTATATGACCGGTTGTTGCTCTATGGAGGTCCAGAGGAAGAGAATTCGATGGATGTGGTCTCGTGGGAATTTAATAATGACTCGGTATTCTCGGTGGCCTCGTGCTATAATTTATATTCGATGAATTTTATTCCTTTTGGTTCCGTTATCAAGCATGATGAGGCGTTTCGAGTTCTCTGGAAGGCGGAAGTCCCCTTCAAAATTAAGGCATTTGGATGGAGATTATTTCTAGATAGACTTCCCACTAAGGAGCTTTTGGTGTATAGAGGTATTTCTCTTTCTCTAGATAATCTCAAGTGTGTTTTTTGTGGTTTTGGTATAGAAAGTAGGAATCACTCTTTTTTTGCGTATAGTATGGTGAAGCACATTTGGTCCGAAATTGCGCTTTGGGTGGGGAAATGGGATAGTTTGGAGGAGGAATTTTTGTCAAGTTTTATGGATTGGCATTACTTTTTTCGGTTACATAAAGTGAAGAATAGTAAGGCGGATGTTATTTGGCTTGCCACATCTTAGTCGTTATGGTTGTTAAGGAACAGGGTTTGTTTCCGGGAAGAGGGATGGAGTTTAAATGACACGGTTTGAAACATAAAGATTATGGCTTGGAAGTGGTCTTTTTGTGGAAAAATTACCCACCCCAATTATTATTTCTATGAGTTTTCTAAAGATCCTATTTCTTTTCTCTTCTAGTGTAATTGGTGGATAATTTTCTCTTTCGTCGGGTATTTCCCGTTTTATCGTGTAAAAAAGTTAGAGAATCCTTAGTTCTCCCTTAAACCAAATCCTTGCTTACACAAAAAAAAATGTACATAAATCCTGAAAAGGAAACAACATATCAGCTACACAATCACAACTGTAATTGCAATTTAAAAATGAAATAAGACAATATTGTATTAATGGTAGGAAGTAGGGGTGGGAATAGGCTAGGACGAGTTGGGCTTTGCCATGTTTGAGTATGGCTTGCTAAAAAATTCAAAGCCTAAGTCTGGCCTGCAGCCTATCGTAGGCTTACTTTTTTGGCCTGAGCCTGGCCTTTTTGAAGGTCTGATTGGCCTGGCCTAGGTCTATGTAGGCTAGGCCGTAGGCAATGGAGTTTTCATTTTCAAACAAAATCCCAATCATACAATAATATAAACAAAAATGCATTTTGCACAGATGCAAGGTCGGAACAATTTTGGAGCGGATTACTTGCTTGGAGAATTCATGTAAGTTGCAATTTAATTTGGATATGGGTTGGTTCTTTGGCTTAATATTTTGTTGGACTATTTGGAAATGTAGGAATGAAGTGATTTTTAATGGGAGCGACAGTGCTGTCTGGCCTCCTTCGGAAACGGATGTTTTCTCGGTGTCCTCGTGTTATTCCGCTATGTGTGAAAGGCACTTTCCCTACGGTCCGTATAATGCTTACGACAAAGCCTTTTCGTCTATATGGAAGGTAGAAGTTCCACTTAAAGTTAGAGCTTTTGGTTGGAGGTTATTCGTTAATAGAATCCCTTTAAAGGATCTTCTCTTCCAAAGATGTATTCTTAATATTTCCTCCAACCTTTCTTGTGATTTTTGTGGTTGCTCCCCCGAGTCTTCTTTTCATTTTCTAATTGGTTGCCGCGAGGCGGAGATTGTTTGGAAAGAAATTTCCGGTTGGTTGGGAATGAACCATTGTGTGGCTACCGATTTTAAAGAAAGCTTTATTAAATGGTGCTCTTCTTGTGTTATCCTCAAAATAAAAAAGGGAAAGGTGGGGAGTATTTGGTTGGCAATTATTTGGAGTCTTTGGTTGAAAAGGAACGATATCATTTTCAAGAATGGTGTTTGGAACGCTAGAGACGTGGTTTAGGGGTGTAAGGCTCTCATTTGGAGGTGGTCTTATGTAGGGAATATTACCTATCCCAATTGTAACTTCTACAAGTTTAGCAAAAACCCTTTGCTTCACTTATCTTAAGTTCTATTTGGTGTGTAATTTTCCTTTTGGCTTCACTTAGCCTCTTTTGTAATCTTGTTGGACTTTTGTCCCGTTTCAATATATCTTGATTACAAAAAAAAGAAATTTATCTAAGTTTGATGGGTTGGGGTTTATCAAATTTATTTCTTGGAAATGGTTTATGACTTTTTCTAAGGTGAATGACACTTTACTTTGGCCGGATTGGTGTATCGATTCGAGACCGTTTTTTAGGTAGTTTGCTTGGGTAATTTTTTACCCGGTTGCATCCGGTTGGAGGTTTATGCTTTTTTTTTACTCCTTCTTGTAACCTTGTCTAGGTTGAGCACCTCTAGTGCTTGTTAATATATTCCCTTTTGCTTATAAGAAAAGGTTTAACCTAAAAGAGGGACAAATAAGCACAATATTTTTAATTCGAACATCAAACAAAACCGGCAAAATTTAATAGCAAACCCAAAATTTAGAATCTAGCTAAATTCTAAACTCTAAGCTATTGCAAAAAATAATTTTGAAGAAAGAGAACAAAATTTATTGGCAATAACATAGCCCTAGTTTCTATAATAAAAAGTAAATATTTGTAAATACATTTTTACTATATACTTATGGAGATATTATTGGGTAGTCAAGTGCCATAATTCCAAATACAAATTATTCAATTATTTTGAATGCACAATATATATTTTTAATTTTATGCATTTTATTACGCTTATGCTTCAAAGAATTTTATTTGAAATTATGTTCATATATTTATTTATCATACATAGATGACACTAGCTCAAAACCTAATTTTTTCCTGATTTTTTTAACTTATATCATGATTTGCATAAATTTTTTATTTATGTAAGTAATAATAAATTTAATAAAAATAATGTATATATATTTAATAAAAGCACGTAAGAGTATGAAAAAGTAAATTGTATGAAAAATAATTATTATAATTGAAATGAATGAAACAAATTACATCATGAATTTGTAATAAATAAAATTAGATATTACAATATCTTAAATAATAGTAACAAACTACTAAGTAACCATAAAAGCAACTATATTTCTAGTAGTAGTGGTTTGACTCATCAAATTTATGTCAGACATTATAACACTTATAGTTGAATTCCATGCAACAACATCAATTTTTAACAAGGCATAATTTCAACATTGGTTCCACAAGAACGAAAAGTATCCGAGTATGAGATAAACCGAGGATAGAATCCACAATTGTGTTGGCATATTTCTTCAACTTTCATAAATCTCTCATCCTCCAAATCACAACTATAAATCATTTTTTCTGTAGCAAATATCAAGAGATTACCGTTCATGATTGTAAACCCTCTTACATTTGGATCTTTCTCATTCAATCCCAAAGCTCTCACTCTTGTTTTCAAAACCTTTTGCCATAAACCAGCCTTATAATCTTTTAGATACCAAATGCTAAAAACTGAATTTTGTAATTTCACCAAACAAATGGAGCTACTCGAACTTGTCCCTTTACCCCATTTGAATATGCCCATGTTACACATCACATGACTATCCTTTATAGCTTGTCTGGGCAACTTAAGCATACTTGAACTTCCATTATCTAAATTATAAGACATGATATATGGCTTATAATAAGGACTCGATTTTTCAAAATAACGACCGCAATCGGAGATAAAATGAAGAGCTCTATTATACAATACATGCATGTCAAAATTCAAGCTCCTTCCACCCGGTAAAAAATCTTCATTCATAGTCTTCCATGCACCCTCTTTCCCATGATAAACATTGCATGCATAAGAATTTTGCATCCATTCTGTTATATTTTCAAATAGGAACACTTTATAATCATCTGAAGAGCAATCTAACATAATATTTATATTAGAAAGATTGTAGCTTCTTTGAAGGGACTCAATGATCGGAATACAAAACTTGGACTTTGTGATTGGATTACATATAAAAAATTCAATTTCTTCATCAATAATAGTGCGACAAAGAACTAAACCATTACTAGAATCTAAAACACATATTGAATTCGATAAGAAACTCAAAACATTATTAGGAACACCTGAAGATTGTCGGTATTTTGGTAGAGCTTGTAACTCTACCAATTTATAGTAGCTTTGACTTATTTTTTCAGGCTGAATGAAAAAGCATGTGTCTTCCCTTTCCATCAAATTCTGAGATTGCTTTGTTTTGAAAACAGTTTCTTTTGGAAAATTAGAGAACGAGTGACAAGTTGATTTGAGCTTGCAAATATTCTTAGCCGGTAGCCAAGAAAATATTTCGAAAGCAATGTCTAGACAAACATCCATGTTGTTGAGAATAGAGGACAAGACCGCAAAGAGAGTGGAAGGAGTGGGAAAAAAAGAATAACCGTGGAAGAGATTGTTTGCAAATGAGTGTACTTATATGAAGCCCTTGCTTATGGAAAACAAATCTTCTCATTGAATATTTTTTTTCAAAAGTAGAATAAATCTCAAATAATATATGATAATAAATTTTAATATTCGAAAAATAATTTGTTTTTTTTAGCAAATTTGGTTATAATTTTCTTTTAAAATTAGCGCCATTTTGTTATTTAATGAGAATAATTAACCATTTCCAATATAAGAGATAAGCTAATATAGCCCTTATGAAATGTTTGACCGGAAAACATGAACCGACACGTCTAATAGATAAATGAAATAAGTGTGATAAGATTTCTTTCAAATATTGAAATGTTTAAGGCTTACTATATTTTATTTATAAATCTTCAATCTATGCACTAGGTTCTTTTTCTCATTGCTGCATGTGCATTTCTCTTTCACCAATCATATTTCACCTTTCTGCATTCATCATTTTTGCAAAATGCATATCATCCAAGCCCTAGCACTTCTCCATTTGCATCGATGCACCCTCTTTCCTTAACTTCTCTCATGCATTCATTTCCACCTTAACTGCATGCCTCTTTAAAACTCGTTTTTTCAACATGATAGAAAAGCAAGACTTCCCACCTCATTCCATATAGGATTATGAGTGCATCAACTTAAATTCTAAATCATTTTCCTACAATATTCATGTTTCACCTTACATCTTCTATATTCATTTATATTAATAGTATCTTCTCATTTGTATTAATAGTAGTGATAAATAAATTAATATTTGTTAAAATAAATTTATAATTTTTATTATTATTTTGAAACACTCAAATATAATGTTTATGAAAAAGATTGATACAATTAAAATTAATAAAACTACTAATTGTTGGAACAATATGTGAATCAATGGAGGTGATGGATAATTTTGTTGAAATTGGAGAATTGGGAAAGATCAAGTTTAGAGAGAATAGAGATTAACTGAGAGAGTAAAAAATCATATGGCATTAAATCATTCAACATGTTACAAAATGTATATATAGTGCCTACTAACACTAAACAAAGTAACAAACAAAAGCTAAACAAAACAGCCTAAAAACAGAAATATTTTTCTGGTTTTTTTGCAGTAGTCTGACAGCTTTTTCAAAATAGCTTCTCAAATAAGCTGTTTTCCAAAAACACTTCAAAACCAATTACACTGCAATTGACTTATTATAATCATCCAACACACCACCTTAAGTCAAATGCTCAATGTTCTTCATGCCCAACCTCACCACGAGTCGCTTGAAAACATCATTTGTAACCGCTTTCGTCAACAAGTCTGCGACCTGTTCTTCACTTCTGCAGTGGCTCAAGCATAACTGTCCAGAACTTACTAAATCTCTCAAGTAGTGGAATCTCATCTCAATATGCTTGCTCCTCCCATGTGCTATGGGATTCTTAGCAAGGTTGATGGCTGAAACATTGTCCACCAACAGCAGAACAGCTCCTCTCGTGTTGCTGTCCAACTCACGCAGCAGGTTCACTAGCCACACAGCTTGGCATGCACATAGCAAAGCTGCGATATACTCCGCCTCACAAGAAGAGAGAGCAACCACCGGCTCCTTTTTAGAACACCAAGAGATTGGTGCTCCTCCGAACATAAAAACATAACCGGCCGTTGATTTTCGATCATCCTTATCTCCGCACCAATTGGAGTCGGTGTATCCGAGTAATTCGCAACTTTTGCCCATGTCACTTGCAGGAAATAAAATCCCACAGCCAAGAGTACCTTTCACATATCTAAGGATCCTCTTAACCGCTGCCAAGTGTGATACCTTCGGCCTCTCCATGAACCTACTTGCAATACCGACACTAAACGCTAAATCTGGCCGCGTATTGCACAAGTAACGCAATGATCCTATCAATCTCCGGTATTGAGTAGGATCCACATCTTGCTCATCTTCACTCTTGGACAGCTGTAAACGTGCCTCGGCTGGTGTTGTGGCAGCATTGCAATGCTCCATATCACACCTCTTCAAGATCTCCATTGCATACCTCTTTTGATGCATGAGCAGCCCCAACTTTGTCTTTTGGAACTCTATGCCTAAGAAGTATTTCATTGTGCCAAGATCACTCATTTCAAACTCCCTCATAAGCTCTTCTTTGAACTTTGAAATATAACTTTCACAGCTGCCCGTAATCAATAAATCGTCCACATAGAGACAAAGTATGATTACTCCTTCGCTTGCATCCGACTTCACATAAACACCATGTTCGGATACGCACTTCTTGAAACCAATGTCTATAAGAAAACCATCTATGCGTTTGTTCCAAGCTCTTGGAGCTTGTTTCAAACCATAGAGTGCCTTCCTTAACTTGTAGACCCTTGCCTCTTGATTTTGAATAAAAAACCCAGGTGGCTGTCCAACATAGACCTCCTCATCAAGTGGACCATTCAAAAATGCCAATTTGACGTCCATTTGATATAACGGCCAGCTGTTGTTGTTAGCTATCGCAACAACTAACCGGATGGTTTCATGCCTTGCTACCGGTGCGAACACCTCATCAAAATCTATCCCTTCCTTTTGCAAAAATCCCTTTGCAACTAATCGAGCTTTATGCTTGATTATTTCACCTTTCGGATTCGCTTTCACCTTGAAGACCCACTTCACACCAATTGCCTTTTTTCCTTTCGGTAAGTCAACCAACATCCAAGTATTGTTTTTCTCAATTGATTCAAGCTCTTCCTTCATTGCATTCATCCATTTTGGATCGCTTAATGCCTCCTCCGTATTCACCGGTTCGGATTCGGCCATTAAAGCGAAATGGATGAGATCACCATCATGATTGATCTCGCTATCACGGAATACCTCACAATCTCGGAGTCTTTGAGGCATACCTCTCTGCCTCGTTGGTCGTCTATTCGTTTCACTATCCTCCGTTGCGAATGGTTGCTGTCCAGGATCATTAGTAGGCTGGAAATTCAAATTTCCTCCCAGGTAATCGATTTCTGGGCCTGAATTTTGACTTCCAGCAGCACCACGGGGCTCTGTCACAGGCTGGAAATCAATTACCTCATTTGGTAAATCGATTTCCTGTACAGAAACAGCAGAAATTTTGCTGTCAAACGTCCGGATTTCGTCCACAATCACGTCCCGACTTACCACAATCCTCTTGCTACTAATATCAAACAATTTGTAGCCTTCGGTAGGATGATATCCAACAAGTAACAACTTCTCACCCTTATCATCAAGCTTCTTTCTAAGCTGTCCCGGAATGTGTCGAAACACAACCGAACCGAAAACACGCAAGTGACTCAAACTCGGTTTGAATCCGGACCATACCTCTTCTGGAGTTATCTTTTCCAGCTTCTTTGTCGGACACCTATTCAACAAATAGGCAGCTGTAGATACCGCTTCACCCCAAAGCTCTTTCGGTAAATTTTTGCCTTTTAACATGGTTCGTACCATGTTCATGATTGTCCGATTTTTTCTCTCCGCAATGCCATTTTGTTGTGGAGTGTAGGGAGGCACCACCTCACGGATTATCCCCTCATCATTGCAATAGCTCATAAACTCACCGGATGTGAATTCACCACCACCGTCTGTTTTGAGAGTTTTGAGCCTTTTACCGCATTGGCGCTCAACCATTGACTTAAACCGTTTGAACACTTCAAACACCTCATCCTTCCTCTTAATGAGGTAAATCCACAACTTCCTACTAAAATCATCAACAAACGTGACAAAGTATCGATTGCCACCGTAGGAGTTGACTTGCATCGGTCCGCATACATCGGAATACACCACCTCAAGGTGATGTTTGGTCCTATGACCCGCATCCTTGCTGAAATTACTCTTGTGTTGCTTCCCGTGAACACACTCTTCACATAGTTCAGCTGGAATTTTAATCCTTGGCAGCCCGGACACCATACCATGTCTTTGTAACGCGTCGAGATCACGAAAGTTGAGATGACCGAGACGGTAGTGCCATAACCATTCCTCACGACTTGCAGCTGTAGCTAAGCACCTATGCTCCATAACTTTCAACTCAATCTTGAAAGTTCTATTGGCAGACATAGGAGCCTTAAGGATCAAAACACCGTTTTGGTCCAAAACGCGCAAAACCTTGTTTTCCATGCGAACCGTGTAATTTCTTTCAAGCAATTGGCCAATACTTAAAAGATTACATTTGATTCCAGGAATATACAATACATCTTTGATCAAGGAATGGCCACCATCCCTTCTCATGATCAAAACATCACCGACACCATCGGCCACTAAAGTCGTGTTATCCGCGAATCTCACTCTACTTCGCGTGGCTTGATTGATCTTCACGAACCAATCCTTTCTACCCGTCATATGAGTCGAACAACCAGAATCCAAGTACCACTCATCACTACCTTGAACTCCATCTCGAACCGTTACCAATGCGTTTTTCTCCGAATGCGTTCTCTGCATTTTTTCGGTACTGCAGTAGTTGCTATCCAGCAACTTTCTACTGCTGTCCATGCCATTATTCTCCTCCGTAATCACCACAAGAAGTGTGTTATCATCATCCACTTCTTGCCTAGCAACCTTAGCTTCATCCGCATCACTCTCCTTGCGCTTGAAACGACAATCTCTTGAGAAATGTCCAAGCTTTTGACAATTGTAACATCTCTTGGTACTTTTGTCGAGCGGCTTGTAGTTGCCTTGACTACCATCCTTGGAGGTTCCTTCTCCTCTCTGTCCTCTTGAATTTTGTGGATTTTTTTCACCAAAATTCTGGAAATTCTTCTTATCTCTAGAAGACCATTTCCCTTTCGATCTCTTATTCTTCTCATTGAAACGAGCTTGTAAAGCCACTTCCGCTTTTGCCTTATCGTTTCCTCTTTCATCCATCCTTTGTTCATGAGCCTCCAATGAACTTTGTAGTTCATCCTTCGTCATGGTCTTGAGATCCTTCGATTCTTCAATCGCAACAACAATGTTGTCGAATCTTACCGTTAAAGAACGCAACACCTTCGACACAATGTTTTCCTCCGAAACTGACTCACCGCAAGCCTTCATTTGATTCACCAAACGCGTCACACGCGTTATGTAATCGTTGACCGTTTCCTTCTCTTCCATTTGAAGTAATTCAAACTGCCTCTTGTGAGTTTGTAACCTCACCACCTTCGCTTTGTCAACTCCCGCATACGCCTTCTCGAGTATATCCCAAGCTTTCTTCGCCGAGTCACAATCACCAACCTTTTCGAAGTTGTCTTCATCGACGCAAGAATGTATCAAGAAGAGAGCCTTGTAGTCTTTCTTCTTCTCTTCTTTGTGAGTGGCTTGTTGGGCAGCTGTAGCCTCTTCAGCAAGAGGGGTAACACCGGTAGTAATCACATCGAGCACGTCTTGGTAGCCAAAGAGAACTTTCATTTGTTTGCACCATTTGTTGTAGTTCTTTGAATCAAGAATGGGAAGTTTGGTGGGGATCTTGTCGTTTGAAACGGACATTGCAGCGGAATAGTATTGTAACCAAAGCTCTTGATGCCAAATGTTGGAACAAGCACAAAACCTTGTATGTGAATCAATGGAGGTGATGGATAATTTTGTTGAAATTGGAGAATTGGGAAAGATCAAGTTTAGAGAGAATAGAGACTAACTGAGAGAGTAAAAAATCATATGGCATTAAATCATTCAACATGTTACAAAATGTATATATAGTGCCTACTAACACTAAACAAAGTAACAAACAAAAGCTAAACAAAACAGCCTAAAAACAGAAATATTTTTCTGGTTTTTTTGCAGTAGTCTGACAGCTTTTTCAAAATAGCTTCTCAAATAAGCTGTTTTCCAAAAACACTTCAAAACCAATTACACTACAATTGACTTATTCTAATCATCCAACACTAATGAATTTCACTTATTAAAATGGGTCTCACTAACTTGTCACTTGTATCAATTTTTTATAAACCCATGCGTTTCTTCCTAAATATAAGACTTCTTAAATATACATTACAAAAATTAAAATATTGGTTATACTATAAAAATTGTTAGTAATTAACATAATTTTATAATTTATCTTTAATAAGAAAATTAATTAATATTTTAATAAGTTTATTCTTATTAATTATAAAAAATAGGTAATATAATTAAAAATATTAATGATAAAACTATTAATCTGCTGGGTAATTAGAGAGAAATTGTTGTTTTAATTTGGCTTAATTTATCTTTTGTTGTCTTAATTTAATTTAGGGTTAAATAAGTTTTTGGTCCCTATAAAGATTAGAGTTTCATTTTTAGTCCCTCCTAGGTTTTGGCAACGGTTTTAGCTGGTTTTGACAACGGTTTTTTTTATAAAAACCGTTGTCTAAAGGTAGGGAGGGACTAAAAATAAAAACTAGAATATTTATAAGGACCAAAAACTTATTTAACCCTTTAATTTATTATTTGTCTTTACTCCCTTAATTAAATATAGTTACAGTATAGTCCTTTAAAACCGTGTTGTTAGCCTACGTAGTCCCTTAGTTAATTCTTGTAAAAAAACAAAAATATATGGTGATGAATTCTTATCTGCCCAACTCAAAAAGTTGGGTAAAGTTACCTCCTTTGTAAAATGTTTTGAAAATAACAAATATGTGTAGTATTTTAATAAATAATTAAATGTGTTAAAAGAGATAGAATCATATAATTGGTTGAAGGTACACTACCAAACTTATGTTGATGGGTAGAGAAGTTGTCCCCATTGACTTTATTATTTTTAGTAAGTGTTACTTTAAATTTTCAATATATTTTACTAAAATTTGCATCCATTCTATTTTTAAATTATTTTTAAAATATCGATATAAGATTGAACGTATAAGAATGACATATGTTTTTCTTAAAAAAAATAATAAAAAAAACAAGAAAATAAAGGTCCCTAGAAATGACAAAAGATCTCCCAAATTATCTAAAGCAGTGAAAAAATTTAGAGGACAAATTTATTAGGATATATTTTAAAATTTTTCAATTCAGTATGAAGTATAATTAAGATGATTAATCTAAGGAATAAAAAATAATTATGCTTTGTATTTGTATTAAATCCAATATGATATTAATTTTTTTAAAAAAATCAGAAAAACCTAAGGAGTAAACATAAACGCGCATGTAATTGTAATATAAGTGGTTGGATTCCTTTAATTTTTATTCTCTGAGACTATAATAGTAACATGAGCATTCTTTTCAGCATTATCATCCATTCTTAACAGGGCATAATTTCAGAATTAGTTCCACACGAACGAAGAGTATCTGAGTAGGAGATAAAGCGGGTGTTAAATCCACAGCTATGTTGGCATATTTCTTCCACCATCATAAAGTTTTCATCATCTAAACCGCAAGTATATATTTTTTCTTCGGTCGAAAAAACTAAAAGATTTCCGTTCATAATGGTAAATCCTGTAACATTAGGATCTTTCTCCCTCAATCCCAACGCTCTCACTCTTACCTTCAAAACCTTTTGCCATAAACTTGAATCATAATCTTTTAAAAACCAAACAGTAATGACACACTTTCTTAGTTTTACCAAACAAATAGAACTATAAGAACTATTCACCTTACCCCAATTGAATATGCCCATGTTACACTTCATATGACACCCTTTTAGAGCTTGTCTTGGCAACTTTAGCATACTTGAGATTCCATTATCTAGATTATAAGATATTATATACGGCTTATAAAAAGGACTTGATTTTAACAAGTAATTTCCGCTATCTGAAATAAAATGAAGTGATCCTTTATGAAACACATGCATGTCGAACTTCATGCTCCTACCACCGGGTAAAAAATTGTTTTCCATAGTTTGCCACACACCTTCCTTCCCATGGTAAACATTGCAAACATAACAAGCTGGAAACCATTCTGATGTATTTTCAAAGAGAAACACTTTGTAGTCATCTAAAGAGCATTCTAACATTATATTCATATTTGCAAGCTTATGGTTTTTTTGAAGTGAATCTGGAATAGGAATAGGAAACCAAGACTTTGTAATTGGATTGCATATGAAAATATTAATAGGATCATTATTGATAATGTTACAAAGAAGCAAACCATTACTAGAATCTAAGACACAAATGGAATTTGAGAGAAAACTTAAAACATGAGTAGGAATACCAGAAGATTGTTGGTGTTTGGGTAAAGACTGAAATTCTACTTTTTTATTGTATCTTTGACTTATTTGATCGGGCTGAATGAAAAAACATGTGTCACCTCTCTCAAACAAATTTTGAGATTGTTTTGTTTTGAAAAGAATTTCTTTTGAAAAATTAGAGAATGAATGAGAAGTTGATTTGAACTTACAAATACTTTTTGCTGGTAGCCAAGAAACTATTTCAAAAGCAATTTCTTCAAATACTTCCATTAGAGAACGCTGGAAAAAAAATTAGAGAGTGCTGGAAAAAAAATCAAACAAGAACACAAGACCGACGAGTAGAAGAGAGTGGAGTGGATGAAAAATTAAAGGAACGAAGATGTGGGTATCTTATACGACCAAATGAGATACATTTGACAGTTTAGAGATGTGGGTATTTATATATTTGAATAATGAAGCCCTTGCGCTAGCATTTAAACCAATACTTATCCAAATTATATTTTCTTACTTAATTTCTACATTTTGCAAAACTAGAATAAATTTAAAATAATATTTGACAATAAATTACAGTTAATTTGAACAAAATTAAACAAATTTGGATATACTTTTTTTGAGATGAGCACCCTTTACATTATTAAAATATAATGATTGCTTTCTAAATTTAAAAATAAGCTAATATAAATGTTTGAAATGGAATATTTATTTGAAAATTTAGAATAAATATAAATTATATATCTAAAAAAGAATATTCACCAAACATTTGAATAAATAAAATAAATAAATTACTTCAAATAAAAAAATTAATAATAGAAAAAAATATTCAAATATAAATAATTATATTTCATATACCATAATAAAAAAGGAAAAAATTTAAAATTTAAAAAGTATAAATATAAAATTAATTATTGATTCAAAGAATAATTGTAATAATATTCATCAAACAATTAAAGAAAGAAATGAAATTAAGAAATAACACAAAATAGAAAAAGTTAATAAAAAAACTAATCTATATATTAATTATAATTCATCTACGGAAACAACAATAAAAAAAATTAAAATCACTAATAAGTAATTAAAATTATAATTCATATTCTAGTTCAATGAAATATTTTAAAATTTGAACCGAATTGTCTGATTTAATTGATTGAACTGAAAATCGAATGTGACCCCGGTCCGGTCAATCTTTTAATATCGTAGATTGGTTAAAATTAAAGTAAAAGTGGTAAAATCGGATTGAACCATTTAAAACTACTCAAACAAAGAACTGGAATCAGGTTTGTAATACTCCCCCAATTCAAAAAAATGTCTGATATTGACTAGTTTTAGTTTTTAATTAACAAATAAAAAATAAAAATAATTAATATATTTGTAGCAACCTGCCTAAAATTTTAACTTAGAGAGTCGCCACCTATTCTGAAGGGCGAATAGGAAACCCTACGCAGTATAGAGATCAGGGTAAGATACTATATTCAGGTCGAGGGAAGGTGTTAGGCACCCTCAACCCTTTCCTATTGGCTTTGAATCTAAGGGTCAAGTTTTATGGCTAAGAGTTAAGGTTTTATAACTAAAGAATTGAATAAGGGGAAAATTGAGATTTTAGGGAAGGGGACTCGCCTTGTTGCCAAGTGCCTACGTATCTCCTTATGGAGAATCAGAGTCAACGTAGTTCGGACACAGGATTGTACGCCTTAGAATTAGATATTTGAGTGGTTTGAAGGCTTTTTGAATGGCCTATCGTAGTTTGTGATTTGAAATGCGAAAGTTCGAAGGTATTTTGAATTACCTTATCGTAGTTTGAACAATCGCAGTATTGAAGAGATGAAAATATGTAGTGTCGTGGTTTAGTGTGTTTTAGATGTTTTTTAGATTTGGGCGTACAACCCTGATTTTAATTTGTACTATTAATCGCGATGATCAATAAGTTTGATCACCATAATTAATAGATTAGTAAAAGATTGCTGGCAATTCTAATCGATTGATTCGATTATCACTTTTAGCAAATGGAATGTATTTTAATATAATTATTAATTTATCGTTATCCCTCATAATCAATAGCTTTGATTAAAAATAATAACGAATTTTTAAGGAAAAATGCTAATCATCGTAACCAATAGCTTTGGTTAAAACCGTTTAGCAAAATAAATATTATTTTAATATATAGGATTTGATTAATTAAATTAACCGATTATTAATCATCGCGACCAATAAATTTAGTCGAAACGAATAATAATTTAAATCCTAATATTTTGGCTAAAAAACCAATGGGATTGGACGAACCCTAATGCCTTGATCTTTAGGTTTTTTGTGATTTTTGTAATTAAAATTAGAATAAATTAAATCGAATAGTTTTGAAGAAAAAGGTAAGGAAAATAATTATCACAATCCTAATCCTAATTTGATTATGTTTCCCTAATCCTAATTTAAATAAATAAATTGAATTAAACCATACTTAATTATTATTTAAATTCTAAACAATTAAATAATAATAATAATAATAATAATAATAATAATAATTATATAAAGAAACCTGGCTGTGATCCTATGTGGGCAAGCTAGGAGGTGCATGATGTGCCTTCGCTCCCAGCAGCGTTGGATCAAACTCTGATGAAGATCCAAGGGCCAATGCTTGAGGGCTTACCGTGTCATGTCGCTGGATGCTACACTGGATCAGCGCATAAAACATCACAAAAATCATACGTCCTCTGCATGGGTCGAACCCAGGACGTCCCAATCATCAGCAAACTCACGCTTCCATCCCACTGCCACTTGTTTTTTGTTAATAATACTGAAACGAATAATCATAACCAAAAAAACGAGCATTAAATTATTGTTGGAACCATAAAAGTCAGCGCGGGGCCCTTTTTCAGACCGGCCTATCCCGCAGTGACAACACATTGTCTTCTTCATGGGGCTGCAATATTGAATCTTGAAACCCCCCCCCCATGCGGCCATGATCGAGTTCCATCCCTCCATCTTTACTCATCCATAACTTCCTCAATTCTCCACGAAATCCAACAAAATTTGAACCAAAATTGTAGAGCTAAATGTCATGAACACAACCATCATAAATTCGAAACAAATGGAACATTGTATCAAGTATAAAATCAAACTCAAAGTCATGGTTTCAATATGTTCCAATAACATAAACACATAATTAAACTAAAACAAACCACGGTTATTATAACGAAGAGATCACCCAGATCTTCTAATTGAAGCATGGTGAGTCTAATAGTATCGATATTTCAGTCTGAAACGGCCTGGAGCATGCAAACCGAACCTCTTCCATGCTTGCACCTCACCAATGGCGTTTTGAGATTCTTACGTCCAGGATCTTTAATAATCATTCAAACCTGTCTTGAATAGTCTCAGGAACTCATTAGAATCATCAAAACACATTTAAACGCCCTAATATGAGAGATTCGAAAAAATAAAAATGTTGACGAAAAGATTACTTACGCTGCGTGCAACCTATGCATTCTCAGTGTCTAAAAACCCCATAGAATTACCTTATACCTTCTCAGAAAGAGGATAGAAGGCTCCACTGGCTTTGCATCTCGTTGAGACCAAGAAATTTCTTATGCCCTAGTTCTTGGATTTTTGGAAGTTTGGAGAGAGTCTCTTGAGGCAGCCTCCTCTCCCAAAATTTCGTCCCCCCCTCATGCTGAGTATTTTAGAATATATATGAGTGTCTTTAGGGTTTAATATGGGCTTGGTCCTCTTCTTTCAAATCCCTTGGAATTTTGCATAAGTATTCATGACATTTTTCTTCTAATTTTGGCTAAAACACCTCCCCCCCATGCATGAACGAAATTTGGCCTTTCTTAAGGTATTGTTTGGGCCCTTAGGTGATTAAAACAAGATCCACATAAATTAATCCATTCATTTTGATATTTTTTATAAGTTTATTTGATATTTAAATGAACAAAAATTCAAATAAATAGTAAATAAAATTATAAAAGGATGGATATGGATTTAGAGGTCTCCTATAAAGTCATGACCATGTTTGAAGTGGAAATCTTAGGCCCATTACTCAAGAAATTCAAAATTCTTCACTTAGGGTTTTATGCACATCTTAAAAATCGCCCAACTTCTAAACCATGTATCTCTTTTGTTATTTGCCCTATGACCATGTCCAAAGACTTTTTGGAAAGTTCAAAGAGTCCTCTAAATGATGCCTTTGGTTTCATCTCAGTTGAAGCTTCTATGCTCAAGTTACGAGCTTTGACCCAAAAAGGTGTTTTTTGTTGACTTTTTGGGGGACCTATAATCTCTTTGACCATATCTCTTGAACGATGCATTTCCAGCCTTGGCTTGTGAGAGACAAAGTTGTAGAGAATCTAATTTCCTTCAGAATAGGCTTTGGGTGAGGAATTTCTGATAAAGTATGAGAGAGTTATGCCCAGTCGAAGTTGAGTTGACTTTCTCCTAGAGGAACCCTAATTTGAACCTTTTTGTATTTGTTCATCTCTGAGCTCCTACTGATAAATCATGATCAATCTTTGATCAAATGATTGGTATACCCTCACATACTTGATATTGACCAAAAATCTTGAAGTTTGACTGTACTTTGACTATAGTTGACTTTTAGGTCAACATAGTCGATTATTGCTCATTTGAACCTTTGAATGGGAAAGTCTTGGGATTGAAGTTTGATATATAAGTGAGTGACCTGAGTAAGCCATTGAAACCTGAACCATTGAGGATGCATAGAGGGACCTTTGATTGAATAAAAGAGGGCAAATTTTGGGGTATGACAGCTGCCCCTGTTCAATCTTCTTAAACCTGAAGAATTAGATAGGCACGTCTGCCTATCGTGATCTAAAGGTGGAAGATGATTGGACACTGAAATACCCTAAAATTTGCATTTGTCGAGAAGGACTTCTGAGGGAGATGGGCTTACAGATGCCACCCAGGGAAAATGTTCCTCCTTCTTCCTCCTTTTTTTGTGGAGCTACGCATTTTGATCGTAGCGTGGCCTGAAAAGGCAGTTTTGACTTTATGCAATGCTTATGATGCATGATGCAGTGAGCTTCTCAAAATAAATGAGAGCGGTGTATGTATATGCGTGATGTATGAATGAAGTATGTTAGTTGAAATGATGCATGATGGTTAGTTATGTTAATCGGAGTATGTTAGTAATTTGGAAAAAAGAAAAATAAACCTTTGTTTGTTGATGATGTTTTGGAGAAGATCACTGCCGAGGGACTAACGTGATAAATCCAGTTGAGGAATAGTTTGAAAAACCTTGTGTGCCTAGAAAAGCTCCTAAAAAGGACGGAATACGTCTTGAAGAAGACTTCCTGGAAAGGTTCCTGAAAAGGAAGAGCGAGGACCTTCTGTTGGTTGTGTAATTGGCTTGCTATGGTCAGCAAGCTTCCGCAGTTTGTGAACCCCCACTTACTGTAGTTCTAGTAAGTCTTCGTAGTTTGTGAACCCCTCACTTACTATAGTTCTAGTAAGTCTCCGTAATTTGTGGACCCCAATAGGATTGCTTGCTATAATTCTAGCAAGTTCACCTGCACCGACAGGGTTATCTGCGAATATCATCGCAGAATTTACCTGTATCACCAGGGTTATCTGCGAGTGTCATCGCAGAATTTACCTGTATCACCAGGGTTATCTGCGAGTGTTATCGCAGAATTTACCTGTACCACCAATAGGGTTATTCGCGAGTGTTGTCGCGAAATTTACCTATGTCACCAGGGTTATCTGCGAGTGTTATCGCAGAATTTACCTGTACCACCAATAGGGTTATTCGCGAGTGTTGTCGCGAAATTTACCTATGTTACCAGGGTTATCTGCGAGTGTTGTCGCAGAATTTACCTGTACCACCAATAGGGTTATTCGCGAGTGTTGTCGCGAAATTTACCTATGTTATCAGGGTTATCTGCGAGTGTTGTCGCAGAATTTACCTGTACCACCAATAGGGTTATTCGCGAGTGTTGTCGCGAAATTTACCTATGTTACCAGGGTTATCTGCGAGTGTTGTCGCAGAATTTACCTGTACCACCAATAGGGTTATTCGCGAGTGTTGTCGCGAAATTTACCTATGTTATCAGGGTTATCTGCGAGTGTTGTCGCAGAATTTACCTGTACCACCAATAGGGTTATTCGCGAGTGTTGTCGCGAAATTTACCTATGTTATCAGGGTTATCTGCGAGTGTTGTCGCAGAATTTACCTGTACCACCAATAGGGTTATTCGCGAGTGTTGTCGCGAAATTTACCTATGTTATCAGGGTTATCTGCGAGTGTTATCGCAGAATTTACCTGTACCACCAATAGGGTTATCCGCGAGTGTTAACGCGAAATTTACCTATGTAGAATTTTGTTTTGTAAATGCGTGTGCATCATGCTTATGCGTTATGCACATGCCCCTGTTGTTTGTATAATGCGTATGTTCGAATGCTTACACATGTATATGTTGTATGTCTATTGATGAAACGGTCAGACGAGGACTGACTACCAGACGGGAACTGGACTTTGTAATGGTTTGGATTGCCAATAAAAATTGGGCTTTTGTGATATGTATATGCTAATGCTAATGCGTATGCATGTATGCTAATGCTGATGCAATCTCATGGTTTTATCTCCTCAAACCCTTTGAACTTGTTTATTCCATGCTTGCACTTATACCCTGACTATGCTTATGCTGGCTTTGTAATGTTTATGTATGCTTATGCATATGCGTATGCTTGGTTGACGTAATGAGTGGAACGAAGTAATGTCTTCTGTAAGATTACCCGAAAAGGTCTTTTTGGAATGGAAGTGAATGTTTTAGAATAGATCACCTAGAAATATTCGTAGAATGTCTTAAAGAAGACCACCTGAAGAAGTTCCTGAAAAGAATGACAAATTGTCTTAAAGAAGACTACCTAAAAAGGTACTTAGGAAAAGAATGTCCTGAAGAAGACTACCCAAAAAGGTTCTTTGGGAATGACGATGATTGTCTTAAAGAAGACTACCTAAAAAGTTACGGTGTAATGTATCAACCAATGTATGTAATGCATGACTTGTATGTATTCGTATGATGCTCCGATGATAGATTGTTGAAAACCAAAGCGTATATAGCTCACTGGAGTTGCAGGTTTGTTGGATGCTAGCGCGATTCCCCAATACTGTTTTTTTTAAGATCGTAGTTAGGAGAAAGATTTGTCGGATGTTGTAAAGTGCGAGAACGCCTTTTCCTTTTGATGCGCGCCTTGCCCCAGTTTGATTTTGTGAAATACTCCACGCCTTTAACCTTTGGAGGTTCTCCACACCTTTAACCTTTGGAAATTCTCCACCTTTTTAACCTTTCGAGGTTCTCCACACCTTATGGGTTTGATACCCAATGCCCCAATGTTTAGTGGAAAAAGATGCATATGATCTCCAAGCTATGAAGGAAGTGCCCCAGGGAATAGCCTTGTCATATGCTTCGATGTTTAGATTGAAGGGTGTGCCCCTGATCTCCAGGTCATGGGAGGTTATCCATAGTGTCTATCCTTTGAATTTGAATTCTTCCCATGTCTGACATGCCCCTGTTTGAGATTGCTTTGAGATGTGCCCCAAGTCGATTGAACCTTAGGAAGACTGCCCCTAGTCAATAAGATGCTCGATTGTATGCCCCTGTGCTCCTTGAAATTTTTGCCCCTGTTTAGGAGAACCCCCTAGATGTGGTTCCCCCGACTCCAGGGTCTTTATTAGAAATGATCACCTTTGATTAACCCATTTCGAGATTTCCTCGATGCTAAGTGTATACTCGTAGATGGTGTTGTTCTTTTTGAGAAGTAGCTCCAATGGAATGCGTATGCAAGTTTTGAAATCGAAGTCCGTTATGAATTAGGACTGGATGGTTTTGAAAAGAATGCTTGAAGAAGCATAGTGATTAGAAGTAGTTTTAACAAACATAGGAGTCAGTATAACAAATCCTGCTTAACATGCTTTCATGGTTAACCTTGCCTCAATTAGGACTTTTAAATGTTGTAACTTGGCCTGGTTCATGTTTTAAGAAACAATGGATATAAGGCTCAAAATTTATTTAACCCACCCCTTTCTCCTTGATGTTCTCCAGATCCTAAAATTCGCCTAATTCAATGAATGCGCTTTGTTTGTAAGAGAATCGTTTTTTTTTTTTATGTTTAAGCAAAAACCTTAGTAGAGATCCAAGCATTGATGATTTAGCAGTCACAAGTTTATCCTTTGTATTTCACCTTTGTTTTTTTTATCCCTTATTTTTGCATGAACCAACTCTTTTGAGTTTGGTCCATCGGGATGCCCTCATTTTTGCCTAAGTCATTTTTGTTTTCTTTCATGGAATTTTTGTTTTGACTTAGCGGGCGTTTTTCTTTTGAAAGCTCCTTTTGAGATATTGATTTTTTTTGGATATTGAATACTGTGACTGCCATGTCGATTTTGATTTGTAAGCTTCGCCTTTGATGCTTCCTCGATCTTGAATGATGTAATGAGGAAAAAGATTGTTGTGAATGTTATCTCCATTACTCCCTCAATCTTGAATGAACGCGAGGAAGAAGATATGCTTGAACCTTATGCTTGGATTGACTGATTCTCTTGGCAACCAAAATACACCATTGAATTAATTGAAATCTACCCTGCCCCTGGTTGAAATCAAGGTTTATTTAAAAAGTAGAAGAAAACTCCAACTCCTGGCTCGAGGGGGTAACGAGGGATTAACATCCTTATATCTCCACTGTTTGGGAATTGAAACAATGCCTGTACATCCTCGGTTCGGTTTTACCTTGAAAGCATATGTTTAGCGAGACTTAGTTATTTGTATTCGTCATTCTCCCTCAAGTTTGTTAATAACCCTAAAAATAGAAGTGTACGACTAGAAAATCGTAGTAGTGTGCGAATGAATCGACTCCAAAACCTGCATGGTCATCCCATTAGAATTGTTAATTCGAAGGTACAACTTTTATCTTGAGTGACACTTAGCGATCGTAGAGGTTGAAGTTTTGAGCACGGTAAACACCTATTGATCCTAGGGATAATCTCCTTTGTAGATCCACTGACCTTGTTTCACTCCTTAGATTCTCAAACTTGTAGAAGTGAGGGCAACCTCGAATGTTCTTTGGACATGTCAAACCTGGCGGGAATAAATCGTTAGCGGTGGGTTTTCGTCGTATCGGAACTTCATGAGTTTCCTTTGACTAAACCTCTTTTGCTTTTCCTAAGGATAGTATCACCTATGACCCTTTTTTCTTGGTGTGGGGCTGACATATGTCGAATTCCCTCCATCGTAGTTATGCATCTTTGCTTAGGGTATTGCCCAAGTTGGACTGACCCTTGCCCCAGGTTATCGTAGAGCGTCCTTGAAAGTTTGATATGTTCTAAGATGAACCCCTTTATGACTAGATACATCTTGAGTGTATCTTATGAGGGAACTCTTTGTTGAACTGATCCTTGCTCGATGAAAACCTTTATCGTATTCATAATCCTGTTATGACAAGGCATGGACATGCGGTTGGCATGGTGACAGACATCCTCTTTTTTCTTAGTAAGACTAAGGTCATTCTCAATTTATCCTCCTTTCTCCATAGTCTACGATCCTTTTATTTTTTTTTTGCGAGTCTCAGGAAATCGGCTAGCGCGGTAAGTGTGGATGCGGGTGAAGATGCAAATGTAAATGTAGATGCAAATGTATGTCAATGCAAATGCATGCGTATGCGAGAGACTCCTTGTATTATAACTCCATGTATGCAATGCAGACGTGTAATATATGATCCTAGGGATAGCCTTAGAGGCGACATTAGACCCTCTTGGAATCTTTGCAGGATAAATGTTATGACACGCTAAGGGAAATCCCTTGGATTCGAGAGTATGCAGAAGATAGCGGCTAGTGACCGTTCAAGACAGTCACTAAATCTCAAGGCCATCGAGAGGCCAATCAACGTGTACCAATGAATTTGTCCCTCGTGGGAAGGTTCTCTATGCGGAACACAACCTATCTAAGAACGATATGGACGAAGAGAAATCCCTACAGGCTAGGGATGTGATGTGTAAATGGAGATCCAAACCCTACAAGTTAGAGGGTGCACGGGAATAAGCATGGAGTGGCCATTCAGGACAGTCACTAGATTTCATAGCCATCGAGAGGCCAATCGAACGCATGCTAGTGAAGTTGTCCTTCGGGAAAGGACGCGTCATTGTGAAAACACGTGGATGTAACAGAAAATCCCTATATGCTAGGGAGTACGTAGTAGCAAGCACGGGGTGACCGTTCACGACAATCACCGAATCGCATGGCCATCGAGAGGCCAATTGACGTGCGTTAATGGAAATGTCCTTCGTGGGAAGGACGCGTAGTTGTAAGAATACAAGGATATAAAAATAAAATCCCCACAGGCTAGGGGATGCGTAGATGGTGATGTCCTTCGTGGGAAAGACATGGTCTTTAGGAATTTGTGTCCCTACAGGCTAGGGACCACTTAGGAGTACCTGCAAAATGGCAATGCATAGATATTCGAAGTATATATGTTGCAAACACATAATAAGCACATAAACACAAAAGTCCTAGGTTCATAGGTTCGACGTAACGACTCTAGGGAGCCTACCCTTTTTTTGGGAGTGTTCTAGAAGGTCTCATGGGGTCGTTCGTAGCCTCCGAGACTTTTTGTCTCTTCGGATTTTAGAACAACTCATTTTATCCATGAGGTTCGAATTTTTGGGGTAGGTTCTCGGAGAGATCAGCCAAGTATCCAGTCCTGCCCTCAACAAAGTCAAGCCTCGTTTTGGACATTTCCGAATACTCAACCCACTCCGAGTGGAATTATCAGTGAGATTCGTAGGAGATTTGTACTCCCCTATTGATCTCAAAGTTAACTCCCACACTTAGGTTTAACAACAATTTTATATATCCCAGAAAATGCAATAGAAATAAAAAATATTCACTTAAATAAATAGTTAATTCAAATGCAGTAATGAAATTGCAGAGGAAAGTAAATAAATAAAATTTAAATATTTACTAACCTCGAAATCCGGCTGCTTATGATTAAAAAAATGCAATACACAGCGAAGATTTAAATAAACAGACATTATTTAAATAGCGAATATTTATTTTGAATGATATAAATAAATGAAATTATAGATAAATAAATAAATAAAAATTAAATTTTATCTATATTTTTTTTAAAAAGATAAACTTTCCCCAAACCCTAAAAAATGGCAGATTTGCCAAACCCTAAAATGGCCACACCTAAACCCTGCCAAAACCTATAGGAGCATAGTAATTCACCGTTATGGTTGTCCCCAGCAGAGTCGCCAGCTGTAGCAACCTACCTAAAATTTTAACTTAGAGAGTCGCCACCTATTCTGAAGGGCGAATAGGAAACCCTACGCAGTATAGAGATCAGGGTAAGATACTATATTCAGGTCGAGGGAAGGTGTTAGGCACCCTCAACCCTTTCCTATTGGCTTTGAATCTAAGGGTCAAGTTTTATGGCTAAGAGTTAAGGTTTTATAACTAAAGAATTGAATAAGGGGAAAATTGAGATTTTAGGGAAGGGGACTCGCCTTGTTGCCAAGTGCCTACGTATCTCCTTATGGAGAATCAGAGTCAACGTAGTTCGGGCACAGGATTGTACGCCTTAGAATTAGATATTTGAGTGGTTTGAAGGCTTTTTGAATGGCCTATCGTAGTTTGTGATTTGAAATGCGAAAGTTCGAAGGTATTTTGAATTACCTTATCGTAGTTTGAACAATCGCAGTATTGAAGAGATGAAAATATGTAGTGTCGTGGTTTAGTGTGTTTTAGATGTTTTTTAGATTTGGGCGTACAACCCTGATTTTAATTTGTACTATTAATCGCGATGATCAATAAGTTTGATCACCATAATTAATAGATTAGTAAAAGATTGCTGGCAATTCTAATCGATTGATTCGATTATCACTTTTAGCAAATGGAATGTATTTTAATATAATTATTAATTTATCGTTATCCCTCATAATCAATAGCTTTGATTAAAAATAATAACGAATTTTTAAGGAAAAATGCTAATCATCGTAACCAATAGCTTTGGTTAAAACCGTTTAGCAAAATAAATATTATTTTAATATATAGGATTTGATTAATTAAATTAACCGATTATTAATCATCGCGACCAATAAATTTAGTCGAAACGAATAATAATTTAAATCCTAATATTTTGGCTAAAAAACCAATGGGATTGGACGAACCCTAATGCCTTGATCTTTAGGTTTTTTGTGATTTTTGTAATTAAAATTAGAATAAATTAAATCGAATAGTTTTGAAGAAAAAGGTAAGGAAAATAATTATCACAATCCTAATCCTAATTTGATTATGTTTCCCTAATCCTAATTTAAATAAATAAATTGAATTAAACCATACTTAATTATTATTTAAATTCTAAACAATTAAATAATAATAATAATAATTATATAAAGAAACCTGGCTGTGATCCTATGTGGGCAAGCTAGGAGGTGCATGATGTGCCTTCGCTCCCAGCAGCGTTGGATCAAACTCTGATGAAGATCCAAGGGCCAATGCTTGAGGGCTTACCGTGTCATGTCGCTGGATGCTACACTGGATCAGCGCATAAAACATCACAAAAATCATACGTCCTCTGCATGGGTCAAACCCAGGACGTCCCAATCATCAGCAAACTCACGCTTCCATCCCACTGCCACTTGTTTTTTGTTAATAATACTGAAACGAATAATCATAACCAAAAAAACGAGCATTAAATTATTGTTGGAACCATAAAAGTCAGCGCGGGGCCCTTTTTCAGACCGGCCTATCCCGCAGTGACAACACATTGTCTTCTTCATGGGGCTGCAATATTGAATCTTGAACCCCCCCCCCCATGCGGCCATGATCGAGTTCCATCCCTCCATCTTTACTCATCCATAACTTCCTCAATTCTCCACGAAATCCAACAAAATTTGAACCAAAATTGTAGAGCTAAATGTCATGAACACAACCATCATAAATTCGAAACAAATGGAACATTGTATCAAGTATAAAATCAAACTCAAAGTCATGGTTTCAATATGTTCCAATAACATAAACACATAATTAAACTAAAACAAACCACGGTTATTATAACGAAGAGATCACCCAGATCTTCTAATTGAAGCATGGTGAGTCTAATAGTATCGATATTTCAGTCTGAAACGGCCTGGAGCATGCAAACCGAACCTCTTCCATGCTTGCACCTCACCAATGGCGTTTTGAGATTCTTACGTCCAGGATCTTTAATAATCATTCAAACCTGTCTTGAATAGTCTCAGGAACTCATTAGAATCATCAAAACACATTTAAACGCCCTAATATGAGAGATTCGAAAAAATAAAAATGTTGACGAAAAGATTACTTACGCTGCGTGCAACCTATGCATTCTCAGTGTCTAAAAACCCCATAGAATTACCTTATACCTTCTCAGAAAGAGGATAGAAGGCTCCACTGGCTTTGCATCTCGTTGAGACCAAGAAATTTCTTATGCCCTAGTTCTTGGATTTTTGGAAGTTTGGAGAGAGTCTCTTGAGGCAGCCTCCTCTCCCAAAATTTCGTCCCCCCCTCATGCTGAGTATTTTAGAATATATATGAGTGTCTTTAGGGTTTAATATGGGCTTGGTCCTCTTCTTTCAAATCCCTTGGAATTTTGCATAAGTATTCATGACATTTTTCTTCTAATTTTGGCTAAAACACCTCCCCCCCATGCATGAACGAAATTTGGCCTTTCTTAAGGTATTGTTTGGGCCCTTAGGTGATTAAAACAAGATCCACATAAATTAATCCATTCATTTTGATATTTTTTATAAGTTTATTTGATATTTAAATGAACAAAAATTCAAATAAATAGTAAATAAAATTATAAAAGGATGGATATGGATTTAGAGGTCTCCTATAAAGTCATGACCATGTTTGAAGTGGAAATCTTAGGCCCATTACTCAAGAAATTCAAAATTCTTCACTTAGGGTTTTATGCACATCTTAAAAATCGCCCAACTTCTAAACCATGTATCTCTTTTGTTATTTGCCCTATGACCATGTCCAAAGACTTTTTGGAAAGTTCAAAGAGTCCTCTAAATGATGCCTTTGGTTTCATCTCAGTTGAAGCTTCTATGCTCAAGTTACGAGCTTTGACCCAAAAAGGTGTTTTTTGTTGACTTTTTGGGGGACCTATAATCTCTTTGACCATATCTCTTGAACGATGCATTTCCAGCCTTGGCTTGTGAGAGACAAAGTTGTAGAGAATCTAATTTCCTTCAGAATAGGCTTTGGGTGAGGAATTTCTGATAAAGTATGAGAGAGTTATGCCCAGTCGAAGTTGAGTTGACTTTCTCCTAGAGGAACCCTAATTTGAACCTTTTTGTATTTGTTCATCTCTGAGCTCCTACTGATAAATCATGATCAATCTTTGATCAAATGATTGGTATACCCTCACATACTTGATATTGACCAAAAATCTTGAAGTTTGACTGTACTTTGACTATAGTTGACTTTTAGGTCAACATAGTCGATTATTGCTCATTTGAACCTTTGAATGGGAAAGTCTTGGGATTGAAGTTTGATATATAAGTGAGTGACCTGAGTAAGCCATTGAAACCTGAACCATTGAGGATGCATAGAGGGACTTTTGATTGAATAAAAGAGGGCAAATTTTGGGGTATGACAATATTAACATCAATACATAAAATATTTTTCTTTATAAAAAAGAAATTACTTAACACAAAAGAGCTGCATAAACTTCTAAGTTATAATACTATGTTATAGTTCTCTTTATTAAAGCGGACCATTTCTTAATTCTTGCTTCTGAATTGTATATGTTAGATAATTGTTAGTAATTATTAGATAATTGTTAGTCAGTAATATTCAAATAATATGTTAAAACTTTGAGTTAAAAGTTTGTACATTGACAGTGTAAAATAGTTTTACATTTTCATCTAATCGAAAGTCATTAATCTGTAATGTCATTAAAAAAAATTAAATAAAAGAATGGTTTAATTGAATACATGGTGGTAATTAGTTAACCGTGTAAAAAATATTTTACACTTTCAGTGTATCACCCCTTTTCTCTAAAACTTTTGCTTCTAAAATGTATTTTTGTTAGTCAATAATATATTAAATAATTGTTAAATATAAATAAACAAATATATGTTAAAATGTTAATAAATTAATATTATTTTATTGTTTATTATATTTTACTATTTAAATATAGTAAAATGAATAATATAATCTGAATAATTTTAGGTTGCTTTTATTTTTAGTATGATATATTAGTCAATTTTTTTATTATTTTGATATATAAATAACAAATATATATATATATATATATATATATATATATATATATATATATATATATATATATATATATATATATATATATATATATATATAGATATATATATATATATATATATATATATATATATATATATATTAAAATGTTAATAAATTTAGATTATTTTATTGTTTAAATATAGTAAAATGAATAGTAAAATCTAAATAATATCAGTTTATTATAATATATTAAAAATTAATTTCAATTTATTCAAATATTTTAATATTAATTTATACAAATATATAATATATATTACAAATAAATTTCAGTTCCTTATTATATATTAAAAATAAATTTAAATTTATTTTTAAATATATATCAATTTATTATTATATATTTAAAAATAAAGTTCAGTTTTTTTTTAAATAATAAACTATATTATTTTAAAAACAATAGTACATCAAAACACATTTTAATATTTATTTCAGTTTATTATTATATTTTTTAATCATTTTAACATATAATAATTAATGAAATTATACTATTTAATTAATTTTGAAATGAAGGGAAATTAATTTTTAACATAAAATAATAAATGTAAAATAATATTAATTGAATTTTAAAATATATTACTTATTAGTAAATATAATATTACATTATTCAATGTAGAATAGTTTAACCTAATGAAAATATTAAATATACCTAACGATTATTTAACATATACAATTTAGAAGCAAAAGTTTTAATTACAAATAAAAATACATAACTTAATTCCTCCAAGGTAGGGTGGCAAAACGGGCCGCCTGCCCCGCCTTATGCCCGCCAAAAAACGAGCGGGGCGGGCATGCCCGCCAAGTAAAATGGGCATCAAAATCATGCCCGCCCCGCCAAGATGGCGGGTTGGCGGGCGGCGGGCTTACCCGCCTATTTTTATTTATATTTTTTTAATAGATTAATATACTTTTTTTACCTTTTAATTAAACTTTTCACTTATTTTTTAAAACAATTTTTTATAAAAGTAATTTTTTTAACAAATTTACTCTAAAAAATATTACATATATTTATAAATAAGTGTATAAAATAAACCATCAAGAATTGCAATTACTAGAATTAACTAAAAAAAAGAGTGAGTTTTGGAGGAGGAGCGGGTTTTGGCGAGCGACGGGCTTTGGCGGAACGGGTATGGCGGGCGGCGGGTTTTGGCGGGGCGGGCTTTGGCGAGCGGCGAGCCTAAAATCCCGACCCAACCCGCCAATTTTTGGCGGGCGGCCCGGCGGGCCCCGGCCCGTTTTGCCACCCCTACTCCAAGGTCTAAAAGAACATAATATTTAAATGGCAAGGGTGCTGTTAAAAAAAAAATTACACAGGACAAAATCAGAAGTCGCATATATGATAGGAGTAAAATGATATTAACCTTAAAACAATTCAACCATAAATTTAACAGTTGAAACAATTAAACTTTGAACCAAAATTCTTGCCGATTCGACCTCCAATACAGTATTTAAAACAATAGTTAAAAGTTTGAAACTACTTGTTTATTTATTCATATTTGAAAATTTATAATTATCAATAATTTTTTTAACTTTTTTTCACAATAATTTAATTTGTCAACTATTAAATCACTAATCAGATAAAAAAAATCAAATAGTAATCAAAATTACAAATCAAATCCTTAAATTCTTTTTATTTCTAATATAAAATTATATTTATATCTAAATATATCTATATCTACCTATTATATTTAATATAATAAATAATTGTCCCAAAAATATTTCTTGTAAAATTCTCCAATCAGTCATTAAACTTGCGTGTTTCTAAAATTTGAATTACTTAATTTTAAATGTCATAAATATTAGTATTTCAGATTTTAAAAAGAAAATAAATATTTCCTTAGCAAAGTATTTGAGTCTTCTAATGTTAATTTTTATTAAAATGCAAATATTTAATTTTAAAATTGACCATTTCATTAAATTGAATAATCATATTTCAAGAAAGTTTTTCACAAACACCAAATATTTTACTTTAACACTATCCACTAAATATTTCATGTTTTAAATTAGTCAAGATTTTTTTTTGACTAAATAAAATATTCATCCATTCCAATCGATAGAGTACATTGTTGCAATACAAATTAAGAATCGTCAAAAACAAAAAGGATGAATTTGCAAACAAACTCAATATAACTATGACTATATTGAAATTTCTGAAATATTCATGTCTCCAGATTTGTAGCGTTAATGGCACCTAAGTCATAGATAGGATCTGCATTAGATCGAAACTCATATGTCAACCTGAAACAAATGAACACTGCACACAAAGACAGAAAAACAAAATACACCGCACAAAGACGGGAAATCAAAACAAACAACGACACACTAAAATGACGAAATCACAAAAAAAACACAATATATGTGAAAATCACTTATTTAACTAATAGAGAAACAAGAATGATTTGGAGGGGTGATTTTGAATCAAAATCGATCCTAAACCACCCCTCTCTAAGGGATACAGAAGAAGAAGAAAAGTGATGACAGCTAGGGTTGAGAGAACAATAGAGTTGATTCAAAATCTTTCATTCAAGTATTTCAATCGATTTTAATTTTAATTTTATTTTGCATAAATATCTCAATAATTTTTATATATTACTTTATTTATATCATCTAAATATTTCATAAAATTATTACTTTTCTTTTTATAGTGGAATAGTGAGGAATTCCAACTAGCTAAAATCTGCAAAAACAAGGGGGTGGTTCATGCAAAGTAGAAATTAGTGGTTCATGGCAGAAATTCTGGAATCACCCGCCAATAAAATGGAAAAGGGAAAAATGGGCGAGCTCGACTTCTTATAAAGTTTAAAAGAAGAAAAATTTATGAACACTCTGTTTAAGGCATACGTACGTCAAATACCTCTAAAACGTGTGGATCTATTTGCTTACATGTACGACTATATGCAATCGTCAGATGTTCATGATACACTACAAGAAATTATCAAAAATTGAAACTAGATAATGTCTTTGCAGATTGGGAGCATCCCATGGTTTCTGACGAGGCTCAGGCGACCAGATCAGAGGTAGATTGGAGCTGCGTCGATGGATACATCACCAGGTACTACAGAGTGTCACACCTATACACGACTCACACCGCACTTGGAACACTGCCCAGACCAACCCACGAGGAGATTTTGCTGACTCATCCGACTCAGTTGGACCAAACTCGGGATGTTCTTTCTCGGTGTTGTCAGATAGGTGACATGAGGCGGGAAGGCATTGCAGATGGTTTCTTCCCTAAGTGGTCTAATGCCAGGCGTGTAGTGGAAGGTATGATTAACATGACAGATGAGGTATATGTACCATCGACATGGTTTCAGGACAGGTGGGACACTTGACAGTAGAGGCAGCGTAGCCAGCAAACGGCGTGGTGGCCGCATAGGCGGAGGCGGAGGCGGGGCGAGAGACAGAGGAGAAGCGCAGGATGATGTCCGGCATACAGAGTAGTGATGCTTGTGACTTTTTTGATATCTATATTTAGATTTCATTTATGTATGTTACTTTGGTTATGAATTCGACGCTATGGCCGACGATTTATACGATGTATTTTTTTGTGTACTATTTACTATTGGCTTTAAATTGCATTACTTTAATTTACTATAGTTTAGTTTTTTATTCTTTTATAAAAATTAAGTTTTTGAGTGAAATGTATGTGATTAGAAAATATAGCAGACTCTTTCGTTGGTACTTCTATGGAACACTCAGTTTTTACACGTTTCGTAGATGCGCCTACGGAAAGAAACAAATTTTTTGAAAAAAAATGTGCTTTCAGATGTGCATCTAAGGCAGCAAGGGCACAATTGAAATGTCGCCAGGTGGTTGAGAGATTAAAGGGGTGGATTGAGATTATCTCTATATATAATACATTTTAGTATTTTCTCTATATTAAGTACCTTAATACCGATTTGATTTTACTTTAAGCTATTGTTTCTATTATGTTTGTAAGTGTATCTTTGTTGTTAGTATTCTTTATTGGATTGCTTCTAGTTCAATTTTCTTTCATTTGTATGCTGGAGTTGATTAACGATTGCTGTTCTTTACTATTAATAAACTTAGAAGACCATTTTGGCGGCAGGTATTTTAATTTCCGTGTTTCTGATGATTATGTTCAATGTTGAAGTGTATAGTTTATTGTAGTAGTGTACAGAGAAGTTATATTTTACTACAGGAGTATAGAGAAGGTTACAAATACATTTCGTGTTGTTGGACCAAAATTCATGTTTCCCTTCTTTTATGTTATCAAAAGTTTTATTTACCATTCAAAAAGATAAATTACATATTCAATTCATCTAGATAACACGTCAATTATATCATTTAATGAATTTTACAATATCTAATCATCAAAATTATCATGATCTTATTGAATTTTTATCTAAAGCCGATAACCTCGTTATCAACGAGGTTCTAATTTTCGTGGAGTGGGGTTTTTTTTTTAATAAGCAATGGGATTAATCAACGGAGTATAAGGGATACTCCAACCACCATATGACAGAGGAAAACTCCTATGGCTCGAAACAAGCGAGCGATAAAATATTCCAATAATGAAAATTACAAAGATCTCTTAACTTGTATTTAGCTAAAAGCCAATTCCAAGAAGAAAGAATAATAACCGTCATACATTCGGAAAAACTAAAACGGTCTTGCTTGAAGATATTAGCATTCTGCTTCAACCATATAGTCCAAAGGTTAGCCAACCAAATAGTCGCCATGATATTTCTCTTGGACAAACCCTTCACTTTGTCGCAAAAGAGAAAGAAATTAAGGAACTCCTCGAAAGAAAGATCCGGGTCGGTCCCTATCCAAACGAATAAGACCTTCCTCCAAATACAGTTAGCAACCTCGCAATCACCGCATAAATGAGTTAAAGATTCAACCTCCTTATCGCACAAAACACATAACAAATCGCCACTATTCACCGAAACTCCCCTTTTTAGGAGTTGATCTTTAGTAGCTAATCTATTATGTAAACACCTCCAACCAAAATAAAGGATTTTAGAAGGGACAGAAACTTTGCACAAAGAATTCAGCGCTTTAACAGTGACCATAGCAATATCCGGACCCGACAATTTGGCTTTAAACCGATTGTAACACTGGCTGACAGAAAAGAACCTGTTGCATCTTCTCTCCAAGCATAGATGTCACCACTAGCGTGCTGCTGTAACGACACTGTCTGCTGAAGCATTAACAAAAAATCCTGCAGCACTGTTTCCATACCTTGCGAAGTAGTCCCTGAGGCAGCATATAATGGCGCCACAATCATCTCCCTTTTCCAAGACCAACCATTGGCCTCAAACAGGCCCCCTTCAGCCACGGACATTAAGTGGTCCTCCGCAACACGAAAAACCTCCGGAAAATTCTCGAACAAAGGTTGCTGCCCCAGCCAGCAAGCGTACCAAAACGGGGTGGAAATTCCGTTCCCCACACTAACATCCACCGCCCCTAAAAAGTGTTTATCAAGAAGCCTCTCGTAATTATCGGAGATCAACACATCTCTCCACCAAATAGAATCCTTGTTACCCACTACCGAAATATCACCAACGAGAACTTTGTGTTTAACATTTTTGTATCTAGCTTTAAGAACACCACACCAAATCGCGTCATCCTCGACCAAAATCCTCCATTTCCACTTGCTTATAAGCGCTGCGGTCATAATTTTCACATCTTTGATGCCTAAACCCCCTTCCTCTCTAGGCTTACATACGGTATCCCAACACACCCAATGTATCGATCTCCTTTGATCTCCCCCACTCCATAAAAAATTGCTTTGAATCGACCGAATAATACCAAGCACCTTAACGGGCGCCTCATAAATAGAAAGCGAATGAATGGGAATAGCATTTAGCACCGAATTAATCAACACCACACGCCCCGCTAAGCTAAGATTCCTACCTTTCCACACGGCTAACCGCTTCAGTAAGAACGCAATCAACTTCTTCCACATTGAGATATTCCTTGGATTACCGCCCACTTTTACACCAAGGAACTTGAACGGTAAGGATCCCACTTTGCACGAGAGAAAAGTAGAGGCCGCCTCTATAAACCAATCCCCGACGTTACTCCCATAAATGAAGCTCTTGTTGAAATTTATCCTCAAACCCGACATCAACTCAAAACCTCTTAGAATAGCTTTCATACTCCAAAGATTGGCGGTATCTCCTTTCGAAATAATTATAGTGTCATCCGCGAATTGAAGAATGTCCACCTCAATGTTGGCACTAACCTTAAAACCCCGGAAATCACCTAAGTCTTTGGCTTTCCTTATAAGAGCCGTTAACACCTTCGTTACCAAAACAAATAAAAAGGGAGACAACGAATCTCCTTGGCGCAAACCCTTTTCCTCCTTAAAATCCAAGGAAGTACTGCCATTGATAAGAACGAACATGGTATTGGTGAAAATACACCCTTCCATCCATCTCATCCATCTAGCACCAAACCCCATCCGACCAATAACATGTCTCAAAAATTCCAACTAACTCGATCATAGGCCTTTTCAAAATCTACCTTTAGAACGACGCAAATCCTCTTTTCCCTTTTTGCTAGATCCAAGACTTCATTTACCGCAAGGACTCCATCTAAAATACTCCTACCCAGGACGAAAGCCGATTGGTTACAAGAAACAAGAGATCCTATAACACACTTCAACCTAGCCGCCAAAAGTTTAGCTAGAATCTTATACAAGCAACCAACAAGACAAATCGGCCTAAATTCGGACAAAGATTGAGGATTCTTCACTTTTGGGAAAAGAGCTATAAAAGAATATGTACAAGCCTTAGCAAACCTAGCTTTGTCATAGAAGTCCAAAATGAATCTACCAACATCCTCTTTAACCACCTCCCAATTGCCTTTGAAAAATTCCAAAGTGAAACCGTCCGGCCCGGGACTCTTATTGCCATCACACGCCCACACGGAATCTCTAATTTCTTTATCTGAAAACGACCTTTCCAACCACAAAGCTTCATCCTCGCTCAACCGGTTAAAAGCCAAAAGATCCGGTAAGGGTCTTCAAAATCCTCTTCTTTGAAAAACTCTTGAAAATAACTATGAACCTCCTTTATATTTACCACTCCCTCCACTCTACCGT
Organism: Vicia villosa; assembly: GCF_029867415.1. Lineage (NCBI taxonomy): Eukaryota > Viridiplantae > Streptophyta > Magnoliopsida > Fabales > Fabaceae > Vicia > Vicia villosa. The sequence continues at coordinate 185,532,331 of NC_081181.1, read as the reverse complement.
TCGTTCCTTCTAGCGATGAAATAGAATTTATTCTTTGTCTATCCTTGATAGAGTTATGAAAAAACCTAGAATTCTTGTCTCCCTCTTTCAACCAAAGTTGCCTAGATTTTAATCTAAGCATGCTCTCTTTCAAGTTTAAAAGATGCCAAAGCTCCTTCGAAGCTTCCCACCTACAATTAAACAACTCGTCCACTTCATCTCCCAAATTCTCCACTAAAGAATTATCCAAGTCATTTAGATTATCTACCTCCTCTATGACTTTAAGGTCCAACCACCCGAAAACCTCCTTAATCCACACTCCAAGGCACCTTTTCAACCTTCTAAATTTATAAACAGTTACTTATATATTTGAAATATGAAATTCTAGCTTTAACATTTAAGTCGATGCTTATCAAAATTAACTTTTCTTTTTTAATAATCTCTGCAAAAGTAGAATAAATTTATAAATTATCATTTTTAGGATTATTATAACAAATTGATTTCAGTATACTTTTTTCCTAAAATCATCACTATGTTATTATTTAATGATAATAACCGATTTCTAAAATAATAGATAAGCGAATATTGATATACTGGAGGTATTTAATAGTTATAACCAAATAAGGATGTTTGACTGGAAAATCAATATATATATATATATATATATATATATATATATATATATATATATATATATATATATATATATATATATATATATATATATATATATATATATATATATATATATATATATATATATAAAATAAATTAGTAAACAAAGTATGTAATATTTTTTATTGATTACCTCATTTGCAGATTTTCAAATTAAATTTCTATTAGAACTCTCAGATATTTTATTGATTTGTATGTATATACGGAATATTAATAAAGTAATTGATTAAGAAATGTAACAAAAAATTGTAATTAGAAAAAAGGTTAATTATGGAACCAAAACAAAGAAAAAGAATTTAATGTTAAAATTAGAAATATAAAATTTATTACTAGATCAAAGTTTTAAAGTACTAGATTTTTTTCAAAATTGAGATTTTCCTTAATTATAAGAAATCATTATCCGTAAAATTTTACCTAATAAAGTAATTTTTTTAATTACCTTATTTTTAAAATTGGTTAAATCATATAATTAAAATTATCAAATCAAATCAAATGCCATAAATTCTTGTTATTTTTATTCAATATCTATATTTATATCTATCTATTTTATAGCCTTAGATATATAATTATTCTAAAAAATTTTTTACTACAAATTTTCAATAAATTTAAATTACTCAATTTAAATCTCAAAAATATTCAATCTCTCTAAATATTTTTAAGTCACCATGGTTCTTTTAGTTAATCAGGGTGTAAAGTTCAATCATTTTATCACGGTTCGTCTTACCAACAGTACGTGGGGAAAGTTGTTACATATTTATATATTAGCAAAATTATCTCTCGCTTAGTACATTATAGCCTTCGCTCTTTAAAGAAAACTCTAATATCTATTTCACTTGTCTCTCTCAAAAGAAAACTCATACATCTATTTCACTCGTCTCTCTCAAAACGAAACACTAACATCTATGTGACTCGTCTCACTCATTTTGAAACCCCTAACTTATGCAGCGTTTTTGTCTTCTTCAAATCTTAGTAAATGATTATCTTACATGTTCGTCTTCATCCAAGTTTATGTTTTAAAATCTTTTAATGTGTTATTGTTTAGGTTTCAATAGTTTGTCTCATAATGTTTGAATTTTCTACTTATGGATGGATAAAAAAAAATTAACGAGAAAAAATCAACTGCTTGAATTGGATCATTGTTGCGTGGATGTTGAGCCATTAGTTGAAACTTCGCATATGCTGCTTTGAATATTGTAACTTCATTATCAAGTAATAAATTAGTATATTTCATCCTATTTACAGGTTAGAAATGAAGAGGATCCTCAAGATGAACAAGATGGAGATCTCCATGAGGACGATCTTCATTATGATAAAGATGATGATGATTTTTAATATGATGACGACGAGGATATTCAGTATGATGAAGATGACGAGGATCTTCTATATGATAATTTTCAAGATGATAATTCTCATGATCTTCAACACAATGGACGTGATAAAGAACATCATTGATTCAAATATGGACCATTATGTTTTATTTAATGGAGTTACATAACTCTTGAATTTCTTTTTAAAATATTTATTCTTACATTTCAAAGAATTTATTAAACTTCATCGTATTAAAATACTTCATATTGATATATTTTTTAATTTATAATTGTGCTTCGTATCATTTAGTATATTGGCAAATAATTATTAGTGTAATGTGAAGGTATATGACCGAAAATGTATCACCATATAAATCAATAGAAAATTATATTATTATATCTATAAAAGTCTAAAGTACACAACATGGAAGTAACATAAATCAATTACATTTGATTTGTTTTTCAATCTATAGGCGACGTTTTCATGTTTTGCTTCATAAAGAACGTGGACTTTTCTTATGTTTTAGGTGCGGTTATGTGTGCCTTGTTAAAAATGAAATTAAAGATTAAACTACGAGTTTTATCTATTACTATTAATAACAGTTGCCTTTTCATATATTTTTGGAACGGTTAATTAATGTTGCTACTTGAAAACCGTAACCAAAAAACTATAACTTAAACCGTGGATTTTTGATAGTTAGGTGATGGTGTTAAGAACTCGTGGGTAGAAATGAAAAAACCTCACTCCGGAGAAATAGTCAATGACCGTTATTCCACGCCTGAGAACCGGCCCTTAAAGCTTTAGGCCGTGGTTTTCTTACATTAAGCCGCGATTCTGTTGTTGCCTAAAATCAGTTTTGTTGTAGTGAATTTGCTATGCAATTCCGTTTTGGGCGCGGTCGGAAGCGTTAGAATATTTCTCTCTTCCTTTATTTCCTTCCTTTATCGCTTTATATTTCAGTTCTTTATTTCCTTCTTTTGTATTTGCATCTTTTCATCTCTCTGATCTTTTTTTTTTAATCATTAGGGCCTTTTAATATGATACTCATTCAATAGTTGACTTTAATATTTCGTTGTATTGTTAAATATTGGAAGATCAATATTTCATTCTAATATGATAATTATTTTTTAAATTGAACGAATAAGAATGAATGATTTTTTTTCTTTTTCTTTTTGAACGTATACGAAAATCAAGAAATTAAAAGTTCCTAGAAGTGACAATAGATCACCCAAATTATATAAAACAATGGAAAAATTTACTCGAATATATTTTTAATATTTTCAATTACGAGAAATTGTAAATATTTTTTTTCAATAATCACTTGTGTTAAAAAAAAAAAACACAATCGATGCTAACCAAATACAAAATAATAATACCAAAAGTAGCTACTACTTTTCTTGCTTGTAGGAAAGAAGAGAAGGTGTTCAAATTTTTTTGGAATCATGATAGGTGCCAATCCTAGGAGGTTAAATTCTTGGAGATCCTTGGTGGACAAATTCAAGAGGCGGTTGTATTCTTGGAAGAGTAGATGGGTGAGTTTCGGTGGGAGAATTGTACTTTTAATGTCGGTTCTTATTAGTTTAGCTATATTTAGTCTATCTTTCTACACAGCTCCTAAGAAGATTATAAGGAAGATCACTAGCATCCAAAGCAATTTCTTGTGGGGAGGTTCGAAAGAGTTGAGAAAAGCGCATTGGATTAGTTGGAATGATGTTTGCCTTCCGATAGAGAATGGTGGTCTTGGATTGAAAAGGATGGAAGAATTTAATAATGCTTTACTTTATAAGTGTAGGTGGAGAATATTACAAGACTCGGACTCACTTTGGGTTCGAATTTTGAAGGCTCAGTATGATGATATTAATTTACGAGCGGTGAAGGGAGGGGCAAAGATTGATAAGAAAGAATCGTGTTCGGTTTGGTGGATGGATATTTGTTCGTTAGGTGGTAGGGATTTGGAAGACTTTTTTGCGAAATCTTGTGTTTTTCGGGTAGGACAAGGTTTTACTACATCCTTTTGGAAATCTCAGTGGATTGAAGGGGGGCTTCTTAAAGACCGGTTTCCTCATTTGTATGATGCTTCTTTATTGAAGGATGCGTCTATAGCGAGCTTGGGCGGTTGGAGAAACGGTTTATGGGGCTGGAACAATTTTGGAATTCCTAGTGATGCGGCCAGAAACACTGGCGCAGACAGGAGGCTGCTGTCCCGGTGTCTTCCCGCTGATTTTCCGCAACGGTTCGGTCATGACTTAGCGGATTGGTTGCTCACTGATGATCACTTGTTTTCCGTTTCATCTTGTTACCTTGCTCTATGTAAGAAACAAATTCCGTTTGGCCCGACAAATAGACATGATGTTGTTTTTACTCATTTTTGGAAGAATGATGTTCCTTTGAAAGTTCGAGCGTTCGGATAGAGATGCTTTTCGAATAGGATTCCTACCAAGAATTTGCTCAATTTTAGAGGTATTGTTCCATCTTCTTCCAACCTTCTTTGTGCTTTTTGTAATTCCCTTCCCGAATCTCCTTGTCACTCGTTCTTGGATTGTCAAAAAGTGGAAGGGATTTGGAAGGATATTGCCGGTTGGTTGGGTTTTCCTCATTCCAAAAATGTGGGATTTAAAGAAAGCTTTCTTTTGTGGTTTTATTCGTGTCGTCGTTTGAAATTCAAAAGAGGCAAGGAGCAAAGTGCTTGGCTAGCCGTTTTATGGTCTTTATGGTTATGTAGGAACGACATTTTTTTCAAGGATGTTGAATGGAATGCTAGAGATGTCACATGGAGTTGCAAAGCTTTGCTTTGGAGATGGTCTTATATAGGGAAAACTACCCATTCCAATCACATTTTTTATGATTTTAGCAAAAACCCTTTGTTATACTTATCTTAGAATCTATTTGATGTGTAATTTTCCTTTTTTTGTGGCTTGAGTTTCGGCCATCCTTTGTAATCGTGTTTTGAACATTTATTCTTCATCTATACAACTTGATTAAAAAAAAACTATCCGACATACTCTCCGGGCTTGGAATATCACACCAAAATAATTATGCTTTGGATTTGGATTAAATCCAATAAGAAATACTAAAATTTTTCAAAAAATACGAAAACTCTAATGAGTATACTTAAAAATGCATGCAATTGTAATGAAAGTAATTGGATTCCTTGAATTTTGTATATGAGAGAATAACAATTATATTACATAGAATTCTTTTCAGCATCACCAATTCCTAACAAGGCATTATTTTAGCATTATTTCTTCGACTATCATAAAGTTTTCATCATCCAAACCACAACTGTATATCTTTTCTTCCGTTGAAAAAACCAAAAGATTACCATTCATTATGGTAAATCCTGTAACATTAGGATCTTTCTCCCTCAATACCAATGCTCTCACTCTTACCTTCAAAACTTTTTCCCATAAACTAGACTCATAGTCTTTTAAAAACCAAACAGTAATACAACACTTTCTTAGTTTCACCAGGCAAATAGAACTATAAGAACTATTTAACTTACCCCAATTGAATATGCCCATGTTACACTTCATCTGACAACCTTTTAGAGCTTGTCTTGGCAACTTTAGCATACTTGAGATTCCATTATCTAGATTATAAGACATTATATACGGCTTATAAAAAGGACTTGATCTTGACAAGTAATATCCGCTATCTGAAATAAAATGAAGCGATCCTTTATGAAACACATGCATGTCGAACTTCATGCTCCTACCACCGGGTAAAAAATTGTTTTCCATGGTTTTCCACACATCTTCCTTCCCATGATAAACATTGCAAACATAACAAGATGGAAACCATTCTGATGTATTTTGAAAGAGAAACACTTTGTAGTCATCTAAAGAGCATTCTAACATTATATTCATATTTTCAAACTTATGGTTTTTTTGAAGTGACTCTGGAATAGGAATAGGATACCAAGACTTTGTAATTGGATTGCATATGAAAATATTAATAGGATCATTATTGATAATGTTACAAAGAAGCAAACCATTACTAGAATCTAGGACACAAATGGAATTTGAGAGAAAACTTAAAACATGATTAGGAATACCAGAATATTGTTGGTGTTTCGGTAAAGACTGAAATTCTACCTTTTTATTGTATCTTTGACTTATTTGATCGGGCTGAATGAAAAAACATGTGTCACCTCTCTCAAACAAATTTTGAGATTGTTTTGTTTTGAAAAGAATTTCTTTTGAAAATTTAGAGAATGAATGGCAAGTTGATTTGAACTTACAAATACTTTTTGCCGGAAGCCAAGAAACTATTTCAAAAGCAATTTCTTCAAACACGTCCATATGGTTGAGACTTGAGATTGGTGAAAGAAAAGAATTGAATTATAAGACAAGACCAACAAGTAAAAGTGAATTGAGCGGATGGAAAGAAAAGATGGAGATGTAAGTATCAAATAGAGAGAAGTCGTTACTTATATATTTGATTTATGAAGCTCTAGCCATGACATTTAAATCGTTGCTTATCAGAATTAAATTTTCTTACTAAATATTTTTTCAAAAAAAGAATAAATTTCAAACAGTATTTTCTGAAAATTAATTATTAGGAATTTTTTAAAAGGTAATTTTGATTAAACTATTTTTCTAAAATCAACACCTTTTTACTATTTATTAATAATAACCACTTCCTAAAATTAGTGATAAGGGAATAGTGATATATTCGAGGTATCTGTAAGCAAATCAGGATGATTGACTGGAAAAGTAATAAATATTTAAATGGTATTAATAAATATAGTATGCAAAAAAATTTACAAATCTATAAAATTTTATCATTTTTACATCAATCATAAATCATCATGGAATTTTAGAATTTATAAAAATCAATCCGACTAAATCTGATAATTCAACTTAAATAAATTACCCGGATAACTCAATTAATTTAAGTTTGAACATTTAATATAATTAAATGTCCAAGATTAAATAAATAGTAGAAATTTTTAATTAGAAAGAAAGTTAATTATGGAACTAAAACAAAGAATAACTAATATAACAATAAATTATAATTAGAAATAAAAAATTTATTATTAGTTGAAAGTTTTAAAGCACAACTTTTTTGTTTAAAATTTGATTTTCTCTTTAAAATAAGTAATAATTATTCATAATTTTCCCCAATAATTTAATCTATTTTTAGTATAGGTCAATTTACATAATCACAATAATCAAACCAAATCAAATTAAATACCTTAAATTATTGTTATTTATAATATATTTCTATAGTTATATCTATCAATTTTAACTACTTTAATATGTACATATACTAAAAAAAATTACCTATCAAATTTCCAATAAATCCTTGAATTTGTATTTAACAAAAAAATTAAAATTTCTCAATTCTAAATCTCAAAAATATCCAATTGCTCTGACCATTTTAATTTAAACTATTTCAAGGGTTTTTTCTAATTTCCAAAAATTCTAGTGGGAAAACTAACAACTTAATTTGAAACTATCATTCTATTATTCAGTGGCTTGTAGCTTATCATAGACTAGTTTTTAGGCCGATTTAAGTTTTTAGACAACTTAATTTTCAAAAATTCTGGGTTTTGTCAAAACTAAGTTTAACATACTAAATAATTTAAATCCAAAGTCTGGTCTGTAGCTTATCATAGACTAGTTTTTAGGTCTGAAGTAGTATTTTCAAAAGTTTGATTGGTCTATTAGCCTACTAAAAAGTCTATTGTATCGAACATTTTTAAATAAGCAGTTCAACTAATGTTAAACAGACTAACAAATTTAAAGATCAATGAGACTAAATATTTATTTCATTGACTCATTCTAGTTTACCTATTTTCATAAGTTTTGTGATACTATTTGATTAAGAGAGCTTATAAAAATAATTTATAACAACAACTTAAGACATTGTTCATAAGATTTTTTCAACTTATTCAAGATAATAATAATAAAGTTATTCATTATTATTTATATAGGTCGATCTGATGGGCGTATAAGACTTTTCTTATGGCCTATGACATAGCCTTTTTAGTTAAAAAATCTTATAATAACGCATAAGCCTTTTATGTTTAAAAAAGAGTCTGGTCCAACCTTGACCTAAGTAGACTACGTCGTATGTCCCTATTACTTGGCCTAGTATATACTCACCCCTAACTTTAACCTTAAAAAACTAATATTAATACCATTACACTCCTACAAAAATTATATATATATATATATATATATATATATATATATATATATATATATATATATATATATATATATATATATATATATATATATTATTAGATATTCTAAAAATTGAGAGATAAAGAAGCGTGTATCTGCTTCTAGTTCCACATTTCTCCCTGGTTGAATATACATCAAGAAAAATAGTGGCATCTTATCCCGACTCTCTTTTACTATTATTGTAACGCCCCGAATTTAATTAATTGGTTAATTAAATTATTAAAAGATTTAAATATTGGATTTAGTCGAATTATGATTGTCGGTATTATTTTAAGAGGTGTATTTGGATTTATTAAGTTAAAGTCGAATTTTAGTCGGATAGTCGGAAGAATAATATTAAAAATAATATTATTTATTTATTGAGATGTTTATTGAAATTTTGGCATTTTGGGATGATTTAGTCTGTATTAGTTCGGGATAACAGATCGATATTTAATCGAAGATTTTAATATTTTTAGTATTAAAAATATTAATGAGTTAATGTTTAGCGTTTTGGGAATTTTCCGAGTAATTAAGATTAGACCGGAAATATGAGACATTGAGTAATAAGTCGGTATATTAAAATAATCGGATTTTATTTTAATGGAGTTTAAGTGGAAGTATTATTTTTATATTAAGTGTGAAAATAATATTGGGCTTAAGTTATGGATCATTAAATATGTACGTGTATTTCTATTAGGCCCATTATGAAGTAAATGACTAAATTAAACGTGGTATCACTTGTCATTTTGGAAAATAGAAGAGGAAGCTAGTAGAGTTAACCGAGAAAGAGAAAGGAAAAGGGAGGCTAGGGTTGTGAAGAGGAGAAGAATGAGACCCTAGGTGTTGCTCTCAAGTGCCATTTTTCTCAAAATCTCCATTGAAATTCCTTAAAGCTGCACTGAATCTAAGGTAAGGGGGATTCTTACTACCTATATGTAAATATGATGGATTGAATGTGGGTTTAGGGTATAAATTGGTCATTGTGTTGTGCTGAATTTGTTTCTATCACTGTTGTTGTTCATAAAAAAATTGAATTTAGTATTAATATGAAAAGGCTATGCATATTTGAAAAATTGTTGAAACAAATTAATAATGAAATGTTTAGCACCTGTTAGCGGAAGTGGGCGACGGTCGGCACTTCTATCTGTGACGGCCGGCAACTCCTTTGTGTGTGTTTGCTTACCACCCCTTAATGAGTATATATATTATAGATTGACATGTAGAAGAAATGAAACATCACTTTAATTAATTTATTTTGTTTACCAGCTCATTCCAATTACGTTGCTGTATGATGTCCCTTTTGTTATCATTTATATCTATCTTAATGCTATTCCATTAGGTTGCTTTACCATGTGATGTTCCTGTACATTCTGCAAATTTGTTTTCTTCTATTTCTACTTTATCATATGGTACTTAATATATATATATATATATATATATATATATATATATATATATATATATATATATATATATATATATATATATATATATATATATATATATATTTATATATATATATATATATATATATATATATATATATATATATATATATATAATGGTTATATAAAATAGAAGTACATAATGGTTATATAATAGAAGTATATAATGGCATAGTATAGTATAATGAAGTATAATTGTGAAATAATAGAAATTATAGAACAAATGTATTCCAAACAGTTTCGTTTGACCGAAATAGCTGTATTAAACAGTATAATTAGTTGTTTGGAATTTGATGAAAATTTACGTGGTATAAATTTAATTAGTAGATTAACGTGGTGGTGTTATTTTGTTAAAATTGTGATATTTTACGGATCGACCGAAATTGTGTTTGATTTAAATATTCTTTATAAATAAATGTTAGTTTTGTGATGGGAATTGACACACATTTTAGGAATAGAATATAATGAAAATTGGAATTAATATAATATAATCATTAATCGGTTGATTAAATTAGATAGTAGAATTAATTTCAATAATTCTAATTAATAGAAATATACTTAGACTTGGATAAATTATTCGGTTTATCGGTAAATTACGGTATCTTGAGAATTTGATCGTAATCGTGATTTAGTTGAATATTTATGTTGAGAATAATATATTGTTATGCCAATGATGTTGTCTTGATAAATAATATTATGTCTAATTGAATTAGTTGATAATTGGAAGTTGATTCGGCTTACTTGATAAATTAGCATGTTGAGATTATCTTACGAATTGATCGAAAATTATGGTTTTGATTTAGATGACTTTGTTAATATGTGAAATTGAATAATTGTGCTGATGTGCCGAAACGTGATGATAATTGTAATAATCTTGATGATATGTGAATTGTATATTTATGACGATTTTGTTAATACTCAAAGTTGTATGTTTGTTGTCATATGCCGAAGCATGAGGATATATATGTAATGACTTGTTTATATGCGAAGTTGTATAATTGCGATGATGTGTCGAAACATGACGATGTTTTGTGATGATTTGTATTACGTGATGTTGTATATATTTGTGATGATGATTTTGTGACTAAGTGAAGATGAAATATTATGGTGACGTGAATTACTTCGTAAAGATGGTAATTGATTGTGATATAGGCTTATGCCTCGTGACGATATGTGATTGTGATGAGTATGCTGTATTGTCTTGTTTGTCGAGTCACATTTCATATGCATACTCTGTGACGGCCTGGATTGGCAAACTAGTGACGAAGGCTTATGCCTTGTGCCTCTGAATTGGGCAATTGGTGACGGGGGCTGAAGCTTCAATTGGTACCACATGCATATGCACAGTTGAGTCACATTTGAGTCGTTGTCCGTTGTTGTTGGTTGGAGTTGTTGATTATGCATTGTGATGCTTATATGACGATATAGATGCTTATATGTTGACTTGTTGAAGATGCCTATGTGTTGACTTGTTGAAGATGCTTATATGATGACTTGTTGAATATGTTTATATGTTGATATCATGACTATTCAATGATGATGTTCTTTGTGCTGTTTATGTTGATGATGTGTGAGGCGGTGATTCATTTATATTCTTTACCTAATATATGATTTATCATGATCCTATTTATATAGTTTGATATCTCACCCTTGCTGCTGATGTTTCCCCTACCATGAGAAATAGGCAGGTACTCAAGTATAGCTGTGGAAGTTTGTTGCTTCATTGAGTCCTGTTGGTGTATCGCTCTGATACGTAGCACTCGGGGGTCGTTTATAATGTTATTTCTATGTTGTCGATGTTTTTAGTTGTTGTTATTATAACCATTGTTTCAAAGTTGAATAATATGAGGTACTTATTATACTTCAAAGTTGTCTGAGTTGAGATAAGCTGATAGTTGACTGTTAATTCGAATGCTATGTATCATTGTTGAATGAAATACAAGTTGAAGTTTTATGTTGATATGTGATACTCCAATGTGTTGTTTGAAAATTTTAAATACTCTGATATTTTTCGTATTATAATTTTCGGGGAGAATTTGAGGTGTTACAACTACAAAATGCACAAATAACAATTTCCAATTTTTACGGTTATTCCAAACATCGTGGTGACATCGTTAATTTTTTAAAATTTAATATTGTTAGGATATAATAATAGTTATTGAACTCACCGTGGTGATACTATCATGCTTTCATGGGTTCGAACCTCAGCGCCCTCAAATATTTTATTCCTTTAACGTTAAGGCGCGCCTTTTCTTTTTTATTTATTTTAAAATAAAAATAAAAGGGATATCAATGCGGTTATTTTGTTCAACCGTTGGCTCACACACGCACATGCACAAGTACCCAGATATATATATATATATATATATATATATATATATATATATATATATATATATATATATATATATATATATATATATATATATATATATATATATACCTATCACCACAGTCTTTTTTTAATAGGCAATAAATCTATTAAAGGGATTATAATGGATACTCCACTCAATCAACAAGACGGAAAACCTCTACCTCCCTAAACAAAGGAGGGGGAGTGTTCCAAGTATAAAAGTTACTATATATATATAATCAATTAATTTGCAAAAAGAAGAAAGTCATATCTACGACCTAAATGCTATGGCCGACATACAATTGTCAAAGGAAGGGACAACCTGATTGAAGATAATATCATTTCTCATTGACCATATACTTCACACCGATACTAACCAAATCACTGCCACAATTTTCCTCTTCATTTTATTCTTTACCTTCCCATATTTAAAGAATAAGGACTTATACTCCTCCAAAGTCAACTCTTTTAGGGATCCAATCCACTAAAAAATATTCTCCAAATATAATCCGCAATAGAACAAGATCCAAAAATATACGAAACACTCTCATATTGCGTCGAGCAAAACACATAACTAAGATCAATTACCTTTGTAAGAATACTACGATTGGAAAGTTGATCTTTTATAGAGATCCTATTAAGAAGAACCCTCTACACAAAAAAAAAAAACAACTTGGTTTGAGCTTCAACCTTCCACATATTGTTCAATGCCTTCACAACAACACTAGAGATGACAGACCCTGTACAAGCCTCATCAGAAAATAACAAGTAACATGAACTGATAATAAATTTTCCTTATCCCTGTGGCAACCATTCATAGATATCGACAGCTTCCCTTTTCAAAGTAATATTGGCCAGCAGCTCCATAATTTCCTCCATATGCCTCTGAATAACCGGTTTTGCACAGTCCATCAAAGCCTCCAAGTTCCAATTCCAGACCGAGCCACTCCAAAAACCAGCATCGGCCACACTGCAGCTCTTGTTGTTAGCTATGTCAAAAGCCTCTGGAAACACTTCCTTCAATGGTTGATTTCCTAACCATTTCGAATACCAAAACACAGTCCCCCGACCTTTTTTCATCTTACTTAAAATAGCACCGGCAAAATAGTTATCATTTTTCACCATACTCCTGGTACTTGGTACATAAGAAATTATTGTATTCTTTATAGTGAATATGTATGAGTGAGAAAGAGATCTAACCTAAGAACATCTAAAGAATATTAGATACTTAGAAAGAACTAATAATCATTTTGTAGGTAATTGAAGATCATATGCTAGTATTATCAATTTAAGAATGATCTTTTAAGATATAACACCATATGATATGGTAGTTCTAAAACTTTTATTTGAATAAATATAATTTGAAGAACATTACTTTGATATCAACATTGACATCAAATCTTTGTAAAAAAGATAAGTATCTTTTATCTAATGTAACATTTCCTTTATATTATTATACTCCATTGTATTTTACTCTTTTTGTTTTTGATAACATCAAAAAAGAGGAGAAGATAGATGGTTGTGTTTGTTGTTTTTTAGGATACCAAAGACAAAAACATTAATTGTAAAAGAAATAGGGAGATATACAAGATAGGGGGAGCAATCAAGTGTCAAGAAAAAATTTCCCATCAATATATTTTATCATCATAAAAAAGTGGGAGATTGTGAAAAATATTTCATATATCTTAGCTTAGTTTTAGTGAAGACAAAAATTTATCTTAGAAGAAAGACCAAAGAAGAAAGAGATTAAAATCAAGTATAAATTTGTCATAATATTTGGAAATCAAGATTGAATCATGAATATTAAGGTACTATGACAATTTATATGTATATAAGCTTTAGTAGCTCAGAAAATCATTCATCATTTCATCTCTAATGTTCCTAAACTTATATGTTTCATAAGCTATCATTAAATATCCTTCAAAAGTAAAATATCAAGTTTTCAAAGAAAGCAATCGATTGCCCCTTTAGATCAATCGATTGTCATGTGCAATCTGTTTGAAAAGTTGATTTTTGTAAATTCTCGCATTTTAAAATCTCCGCAATCTTACTTTTTTTCAAAACAACACACTCGTTCGTAAGCTGTATCAGTTTGAAACTGTTGCAATTTCAGCATCATCATCAATTCCTAACAGGGCATAATTTCAGCATTAGTTCCACACGAACGAAGTGTATCAGAGTAGGAGATAAAGCGTGTGTTAAATCCACAGCTATGTTGGCATATTTCTTCCACCATCATAAAGTTTTCATCATCTAAAGCGCAAGTATACATTTTTTCTTCTGTCGAAAAAACTAAAAGATTTCCGTTCATAATGGTAAATCCTGTAACATTAGGATCTTTCTCCCTCAATCCCAACGCTCTCACTCTTACCTTCAAAACCTTTTGCCATAAACTTGAATCATAATCTTTTAAGAACCAAACAGTAATGACACACTTTCTTAGTTTTACCAAACAAATAGAACTATAAGAACTATTCACCTTACCCCAATTGAATATGCCCATGTTACACTTCATATGACAACCTTTTAGAGCTTGTCTTGGCAACTTTAGCATGCATGAGATCCCATTATCCAGATTATAAGACATTATATACGGCTTATAAAACGAACTTGATCGTGACAAGTAACATCCGCTATCTGAAATAAAATGAAGCGATCCTTTATGAAACACATGCATGTCGAACTTCATGCTCCTACCACCGGGTAAAAAATTGTTTTCCATAGTTTGCCACACACCTTCCTTCCCATGATAAACATTGCAAACATAACAAGCTGGAAACCATTCTGATGTATTTTCAAAGAGAAACACTTTGTAGTCATCTAAAGAGCATTCTAACATTATATTCATATTTGCGAGCTTATGGTTTTTTTGAAGTGAATCTGGAATAGGAATAGGAAACCAAGACTTTGTAATTGGATTACATATGAAAATATTAATTGGATCATCATTAATAATGTGGCAAAGAACCAACCCATTACTAGAATCTAAGACACACATGGAACTTGAGAGAAAACTTAAAACATGATTAGGAATACCAGAAGATTGTTGGTATTTTGGTAAAGAATGGAACTCTACCTTTTTATTGTGTCTCTGAGTTATTGGATCAGGTTGAATGAAAAAACATGTGTCACCTTTCTCAAACAAATTTTGAGATTGTTTTGTTATGAAAAGAATTTCTTTTGAAAAATTAGAGAATGAATGACAAGTTGATTTGAACTTACAAATACTCTTTGCTGGTAGCCAAGAACCTATTTCAAAAGCAAAATCTTCAAATACGTCCATGTTGTTGAGAATGGTGAAAAAAAGATAATTAAATTATATCACAAGACCAACAAGTGAAAGAGATTGGAGTGGATGGAAACAAAAGGAATTGAAAGATACATATAATAGTTTCGAGAAGTGGTTACTTATATATTTGAAATATGAAATTCTAGCTTTAACATTTAAGTTGATGCTTATCAAAATTAACTTTTCTTTTTTAATAATCTCTGCAAAAGTAGAATAAATTTATAAATTATCATTATTAGGATTATTTTAAAAAATTGATTTGATTATACTTTTTTCCTAAAATCATGACTATGATAATAACCGATTTCTAAAATAATAGATAAGCGAATATTGATATATTGGAGGTATTTAATATTTATAACCAAATAAGGATATTTGACTGGAAAATCATTATATATCTATGATAAATTAATAAATAAAGTATGTAATATTTTTTATTGATTACCTTATTTTCATATTTTCAAATCAAATTTATATTAAATCTCTCAGATATTTTATTGATTTGTATGTATATACAGAATATTAATAAAGTAATTGATTAAGAAATGTAACAAAAATTTGTAATTAGAAAAAAGGTTAATTATGGAACCAAAACAAAGAAAAAGAATTTAATGTTAAAATTAGAAATATAAAATTTATTACTAGATCAAAGTTTTAAAGTATTAGATTTTTTTCAAAATTGAGATTTTCTCTTAATGATAAGAAATCAATATGTAAAATTGTACCTAATAATTTAATTTTTTTAATCACCTTATTTTAAAAATAGGTTAAGTCATATAATTACAATTATCAAATAAAATCAAATGCCATAAATTCTTGTTATTTTTATTCAATATCTATATTTATAACCATCTATTTTATATCCTTTGATATATAATTATTCTAAAAAAAAACTAGTGGGATACACGTGTTCGCACGGGTACTGGTGTGGTAAGCACATTTTTATTTTTAAAATATAATAAAAAAGTAAATAAAAAACAAAATTATTTTACCAAAATAGTTTATTATTTAAAATAAAAATATCTATTTTTAAAATAAAAAAATTGTTTTACCAAAATAGTTTATTATTTAAAATAAAAATATCTATTTTTAAAATAAAAAAATTGTCTTACCAAAAATAAAATATATTTCAACTTTTCATATATTATTTTAAAACATATTATATCTTAAATTAAAAATAATTTTAAAATAAAAATATTAGTTACATAAATAATTAAAATACAACACATTTTTCTCGTGTTTGGATTCATACATAATTTTAAATTTATTTATTTTTCTTTTCTTTAATTGTATACAAAAATGTAACAACCTGTGGATTCGCACAAATTCTAATTTGAATACTCGTGCATTCGCCCAGATACTGGTGTTACTCACAGTTTTGTTTTCAAAATGTAATAAAAATTAAAGGATAGAAATAGAAAATTGTTTAACCAAAAAGTTTATTATTTTAAAAAAATATAAATATTTTTATTTATATTTGGAGCATAAATATAGTTTTTTCATATATTTACAAATATTTGGATAAATCGTATATTTTTCCGTATGTAAATATTAAATTTGTTTTGACATTATTTATAAAATTATTTATGCAATTAGTTAGTTTTATAAATATCAACCAATAATATAGTATTTGAAAATATTAGTTTAATTGTATAAATAAATCTTAGTAATATAAATAAATACATTTTTCCCGTATTCGGATTCATATATTATTTAAAATATATTTACTTTTATTTTTTTAATCATACAAAAAATAAATAACTTGCGAGTTTGCACGGATTCTGGCATAGTACGTACGCTTTTGTATCAAAATGTAATAAAAATGTAAATAAGAAAAACCAAATTGTTTACCAAAGTTGTTTATTTTTAAAATAAAAATAAAATTGTAATAAGAATGAAAAAACAGAAAGACAAAATTGTTTCATAAATATAATTAATAACATAGTATTTGAAAATATTATTTTAATTATATAAATAAATATTAGTAACAAAAACAAATATAGTATAGTGATATTTTTAAAATGTATATAAAATATATACAAATTAAGTAGTCACGGCATGTAAAAAAAGTATATTTAGTAGAAAAATTAAATGAAATAATTAATTAGACAAATTCTGGTACGTGTGCATCCGCGCGGGTCAAGTATTATAGTTATAAATAGTAAATAAAACAGTATAGTGATGGTTAAAAAATTATATAAAATATATACAAATTAAGTAGTATCGACCCATCGAAAAATGTATATTTTAGTTTAAAGAAAATAATTAAGTAGTATCGCACGGGTCGCACAATATTGTTATAAATAGTAAATAAATATAATATAATAATGTAGACTTAGTTATTTATTGGAATAAGATCCTCTCCGGCCTTATCTCTCGTGCTTTTCCTCCGGTTCAATTTTAAACCATTTGATTAATCTCATGGTTAAACATTAAAAGAAAAGAAAAAACAGTTAGAAGAGAGAGAAAATGATTTATCATAGAAAGTTAGAAGAGAGAGAAACTGATATATACATACATACTTTTTATTACAAAACTGTTTTAGGATCAATTGTTTTCTTCTCTTCTCATAAACATGATATTACATCAGTAAATACAAAATTATTTTCATCTACAAAAATGTTAGATGAAAATTGTGATAATAATAATCATAATCTCATGATTTATAAATGTTGCTGCTGATTACAAAAAAATGTAACAACACAAACCATCATGTAGCAGAAACTTTATTAAACCAGTAGAAAATCAACATGCCATAAAATTTTAAAAAGAGGGTTTATAATTTAAAATTAAAATGGTAGAAAATTATCCTAATCTTTTTTTATCAACGAATAAAAGTTGCAGAAAGTTATTATAATAAGATAGAATCATAATCCCATCTTCCATATATAAGAATTGTCAATAAAAACAATATAATAAATTCATTAATTCTGAAAGATTTCTTCCCAAATTAAAAAATCTTTCACAAAATAATACACTGCCACATGTAGCAGGAAACACTACTATTATAAAACACAAACTAACATGTAGTAGGAAGTTCATTAAACCAATAGAAAGCAATTCTTCACTTCTCTATGAATTGGTCAATGCTGAAGCATTTCCATGAAGATTTTCCTATAATTAAAAGGATATAAGTTAATAATTTAAATATAGATATGAAAAAAATCACCTCGATAGAAATTAAAATTTGTATAATTAAAATTTACCATCAATAATATAGTAAAACTAATAGTACCAAATTGACTTGTGTTATTATTTTCCTGCACAAAACATAAAACCACTCAATTACTAAATACTTTTTGACAAGTTTACATACTCAAATTGAGATTTACTTACCATGGATGGTATGTTGTAAGAGTTATTGAGCCAAACAGATGCACTTGCATTGGACACCTCATATTGAACTTGTGTTTGTGAATCACCTATTTCATTGTCTTTTTCTTTTCCATGAAGTTGTGAATCACACCCCTTATTATGCTGCATGACATAAAAGAATATAAATTATGAATTTACTTAATTGACAAAAGACAACAATTGAAATAAATAATTAAATAATACCTGAACTTGTGAAACTTTAGAGCCAGTATTTTTCTTTCTTTTTGGAGGTTGGCGCTCTACCCAGCCTTTTGGACGTTTTGAATTCCTTTTTCCTTCTCTCTTTTTGAATCCCTTTGCTTGGGTCAAATCATCATGGTTGCTAGTAGACTCTTTAACTCCACCAATAAACTCATTCACTTAAGAACTACTTATTGGATTATTTTGAAACTTGAGTATGTGCCTATCCAATTCATTAGTGATTTTGCAAAGAAAACCGAATGCTTCAGGATTTCTACATGCTTCAGTGGCTATCCTAATAAGGCGAGGACAAATCTCTTTGTAGCGTTGAGCTGGGGATAAGTCAACATCTTCCACCACATAGTTAACCTCAACATTACTTGAAGTCTCACTTCTAGCTATCTTTGTCCACCTTTTTAAGATATAATGTTCTGGAACTGATTTGACATCCATGTGAATAAACAGTCTTAAACAATGACAACAAAGTATGCCGAAACTCTCAAACTTATGACAAGATAAACAAATTGAATTCTTATTCAAATCAAATGACACTTGCCACTCACCCAAATTACTTTCCATGGTAATAACACAATCAATTAAGGGTGGTTGAATATCAATGTTTTTCACAGAGCATGTTTCAAACAACTCATACTCGTGTTGGAATTGATAAAAAATACTAGGAGTATAAATCTCAGACACTTGTTGCAAGATTTTTAAATATGAGTTCCTTAGTCTTGAAATCTTTTTTCGCGCTTCATATTTACACTTTAATTCACTATGTCGTTTTTCTTCCACAACATCCTCAAAGCGCTTAAAAAATTTGATTATATCCAAGTTCACATTCATAAATCCTTTAATACCCGCATTCACACTTTCACTAAGTTGAGTGCTTCTCATACCTAATGTAAAAACTTTCTTCATGTAACATGATGCCCACTTCTCTTTTATAGTGTACACTCTTTGCAACCAAGTATTTTCTTTCACATCATATTTTACAAGGAGATTTCTCCAACCTTCTTTAAATTGGTCTTCATTTTCATATTCATACATGCAATTTTGCATCAAGTGCCAAGTACATAAGCCATGATAAGCTCCAGGCATAACCTCCATTAGTGCTCTTGCCATTGCATGATCTTGATCAGTAAAAACTATTTGTGGCATTTTCTTCATATAATAATGCAGCTCCAAAAATCACAACTTTACGATGGTGGTTAAACCCTGAGAATACTACAAGTGGTCTATGTGAACTATTTGTGCAATATGTTGAATCAAGAGAAATTACATCACCAAAATATTCATAATCCATTCCTCACGGTGAGATTACCGTTACTCTAGACGACATTGCATGCCTCCTGCATTTACCTATTAGGGGTACCCTCCTTGGTCACGGTAGACTGACGAAGGAGGAAGCAATGGAGATGCTGATTGAGGAGCTAGGGGATGATCCTACTGATGCACTTGAGGAAGTGGAGAGGATCCGTGGGATGCATATGAGGTTTCATTGCTTGTAGCGGATATATGATGCCAAGCTTCATGTAGCACATGAGGTTGGTTGTGATGAGGCAGAGGCGGATATAGACAGAGAGCGGGTGCTGAGATGTTATTTCCTATATTTGATAGGAACTTAGCTCTTTGTGGATACGAGCTCGACGTATACAGACGTCGTTTACCTGACATACTTATTGGATACCGCATGTGTTCATGAGTACAACTGGGGAGCGGCTACACTGGCGTACACCTACCACAGACTCAGAGAGGGATGCCTGTAGAAGGCAAGGACTATGGCTGGCTGCTATACCCTCTTAATGGTAACAATCTTATATCCATCTACATTTTCTCAAAGTTTATTATATATGTTTGATGACCATATTTTTTTCAAGGTTGGATACTACGACACTTCCCTGGGATTATTGGCTAGGAAGAGGTGTCGGGTTACACTGAGGCTATGTCGCGTGCTAGAGCCTTCCCCCTTAAAGGGAACTAGGTGTCGGATCCTTACAGGCGTTGTCTTTACCCCATGGCCGCTGAGGACGTCCGATATTATTTCTATGATGATCACCGTGAAACGGTTCGGTGGGATGACATCGCCCTATATTTTGGATGGTTGGCTGGAAGTTCGACCATTATTATTTGTTATCTTCCAGAGCGCGTCATGCGTTAGTTTGGCTACCAGCAGACAATACCCCGCCACCCTTCTAATTGCGCTCCTATCACCATGACTCGTCGGCAACTAGATGATGTCTTTGCAGACTAGGAGCATCTGATGGTTTCTGATGAGGCTCAAGCGACCAGATCAGAGGTAGACTGGAGCTGCGTCGATGAGTATATCACCAGGTACTATAAAGTGTCACTCCCATACATGACTCACACCGCACTTGGAACACCGCCTAGACCAACCCACGAGGAGATTTTGCAGACTCATCCGGCTCAGTTGGACCAAACTCGGGATGTTCTTCCTCAGTGTTGTCAGATAGCTGACATGGGGCGGGATGGCAAATAATTCGTGAAATATTTAATAAAGAATTGATGAGTTTAATTCTCGTGTGGTGTTTCCGCAAATAGACTCACGGTTAATGATCATTAACTCAAAAAGAGAATATTTTTTAGGATTAAATCATTCTCTTTGAGGTGGTTTGTTTTAGGAACTAAAAGTAAGGTTCGTTGCAATTTCTATGAGTGGAGCAAATGCCCATAAGAATATCTAAATTAAGTTTGCTGATTAGAATCGTTTAATGGCATAATTTGAAGTCTCCACCTGTCAACAAGAAGTAGTGATTAAGATGTTCTACCGAGATGCTTCTGTGAAATAAAGATTTAAAGTCAAGGTAAATAAGGGCAACACCTAAGTTCAAGCAGAGTTTGGTGAAGTCCTTCATGATCACCTATTTTGCTAGTCCCGATAATGGTTTATATCAAATAAGCTTTATCAAGTCACATCAGTCAAGAGAATCAAGTCCCAAATGAAGTATAGAATAATCAATAATGAATCAAGCAAGATAGCTTTAAACCTCAAAGATTGTGATACATAGAAAGTGTGAAAGCTCGCATGGTTCGTGTCTCAATGATCAATGGATTGTAAAGCAAAAATGGTAAACCTATAATTACTAAGGCAACTCACACACTCACCTAAAAATATTTTTAAACATCTCTAAATTTTGTAAAACTCCTTAAATCATATGGAAGAACTATAAAGGTCATGATGAATTGACCAAGAGTGTTTCAAATCATTTAGGAAGTATTAGAACACTCCCTAATCAACAGAGTGGTATTTATATCATATAACATCAATTTTCTCTTTTTCTTATGTTTTATATCATGTAACATCAATTTCTGTTTTTCAGTGAAATGTTCGAGTGAGAGAGAACAAGTTCCTAGTCTAAATTAACTTTACTTTTGCTATTGAGTCTAAATATTTTTCTTACAGATATGGGTGAAGACTGCTGAAGTTTTGACGCGTGATAGACTCTTGGGATCGTTTTCTGTAAGCTTTCTATTTAACTACTACTACACTCTAATTAATTTTAAACTTTATTGTTGCTGGATATTATAAATTAAATGAAATATAAGACTTAAGAAGCAAATACCGATGGGATGTGGGTCTGTTTGGAATGAATTGGTTGGGAGATGATATTATTTGTAAGAGTTTATGAAAACAGCTTCAGCTTATTTGCTCTCTAGGATAAATTATTGAAAATTCTTATAGCTAGTTTGAAACTAATTTGATTTTTTAATAATGGAACACTTAAACATACATCATAGCAACATAATTGTTCTCATAATCTTTGCAATTAACAAAAATTAATTAAGAGTCATGTTCATAAAAATATATATAGTTTCTATTGTTCATCCATTTCTTTAAAATATTTAAGCTCTTAGTAAATTATGGCTCTTTTTTTTAATGGTGTAAGAATTGATGAATTTGGAGTTACACTGGTTGATCTTAGCAAGTTAGCTTATGCGGACGAATCTTTCATCATGGCATCTTAAGCAAAACAAGTTTTTTATGTCACAGATCCTTTTAATAAAAGGTGGTCAGTTGTTCTACAAGGAAAGGTGCATGATATTGATGAAAATCTAGATGTGAATCTTGATATTTCCAAAACTCCTCCTTTCTCAAGAAATGTGCCTACCTTCATTGAAGAAAATGTAGAGGATGATGTGCATGCTATTCACATAGATCATGAAGAAGGGATATGAGAGAACTAGTAAGGTGTTTTTTATAAGTTAATTCGACATTTCTTTGATTTCTAATTGTTTTTATTTGGTGCCTAATTATATGTCTAATCGTTTTTATCTTGTGCTTAATTTTATGTCTAATTGTTTTTATCTTGTGTTTAATTTGATTTCTAATTATTTTTATTTTGTTTAAACAGATACATGGCTGATTCAACAGACAAGTCCTCTTCATCTGGTAATCCTAATAAAAAAGAGTTAGAGGTCCAACTTTGATGATACAAATTGACAAAGTTCATCAAATGGGTGAAAAGATAAAGGTCGAGTTTAATCGAAGAACCTATGAATGTACTGGTGTTGGTAAAAATGCTGCAAAATTTAAGAGTTACATAGCATCTCTTGCTCTGCAGAGATGTTGTATTTTGAAAGATGAGTGGAAAGACATAGATAATGGGATAAAAGACGCTATATGGGTTGATGTTCAGGTATTTTAAATTCAACACTTTATTATATTTTATAATCACATATATACTAACAACATATGCCATATAGTGTATGTGTAGGCTCATTTCACTATTCCAGATTGGTGTGTTAAAGACAAGGATGATAAAATCAAGGATCCGTCGAAGAAGGAATGGATTAAATATGTCGGAGAGAGATGGAGAGGTTTTAAGACACAACTCACAGACGAATATGTTACACCACAAGAAAATTAGTAGATTACGACGGCTATTTTAGCAGATTACGACGGTTAAAACCGACGCAAATTGCAATCTACGACGGTTATTGTACAGTCGCAGAAATGTGTGTCGCCAGGGTGTATTGCGACGGTTGCAAAAACCGCCACTCCAACCGTCGTTATCATTCGCGACAGGTAAAGAACTGTCATAAATTGAAAGTTACGGCGGTTAAAAACCGTCGTGAATTTCTATATGAATTCTTTTTTCTATTCTAGTTGCGACGGTTATAAACTGTCGTTATTTATATTACATTTAATTTTAAAACAAATTCAGGAGGTTTGTAACCCCCGCTAAATATATTAATTTAAAAAAAAAAATTATTAAATGTTAACTAGTACATTCAAATTGAAATATATGTGATCTCCATATTTCAATAACTAAAGACAGAGACATTTTTCAATATCAAACATATTTTAACTACGGAATACATCAGAATTCAGAATTAACTTGAAACAATTGTAGCTATAAAATTTCTAATGCATCTTCATAGAAATAATTTTCTTCTACCTAACTTGTCAACTAAAAACATTAAGATTACAATAGCTACAAGGAGATTGGTGAGAATCCAGAATCTACGAACAACAGCGAGATTGGTGACGTTAGAATTTAAGGACGATTGCTAGATTGGTGAGCCCCGGTTGCTGACAAAAACGACAATACTGGTGTGGCTGAAAGCGAAATATGACGGCAAGATTGATGCAGCTATGAGCGAAGAACAACGATTAGATTTTGATTCTTTATCAACTGGAATTCAGCTCCCCCAAGTAATAAAGGACCTAAGCTTAAGAAGATATCAAAATCAGATACCAAAACAATAACCAAGAGACCACCTTCAAGCTCCAAATCCAACAATGATAATTTATGGATACGAAAAATTTTATGGCTACGAAAAATTTTATGGCTTCTAGTGGTTGGCTTAGGAGTTGGGCTAATAAAAAAGGATGTAACCCAATACTTATTATATCTCAAATATCATCTACATCGCAAAATTTTAAACAAAAGATGACAGATCAAGTAATTAGCAGAATAATAATACCTTTGATACAAGTAGTGCTGGAAGTTACCCTTGGTGCTGAACAAACTCCTCATCTTCATACAACCTCTCTCTGTTTAGCACATCCATACAAGCACACACATGTTTAATCTTCAACATTCCTATTCCAACACTTCACACATAAAAATACTAATTCAACCAAGAAACATAAGAGAGAATCATCGCATAAACATGAACACGCCCAAAAAAAAAAAGGATGACCACAATAACAACAAAAAATTTCACATTTTGGCATAAACCCCCATGATTTAGAATATATACTTTCAATACTACAATGAATTTATGTTATTAAAACTATTGGATTGAAATTGACTCCTACAAATATATAATTTAACTACTAAAACGTAATGGAAATCAAACCTATTGCTGCTATAACTAAAGTTTTTCTTCATTACTAACCAATAATAGTGAAGCAATTAAAATAACCTAACTACTTCACATCTAAAAAAGGCATAATCATTCAAATTCAAAAACCAAAATCAATACAAATTGCGAATCATAAACACATAAATCGATAAATAAAAGGAAAAAATATACATTAGAGGACCACCGACAGAGCTCACCAATGTCGTAGCCATGGCTGAGCAATGGTCGATCTAGCATAAAATCTACCAAGAGGGCAACTATAAAGAAAAATAAATTAGTCGTATTTTTTTGTTTTAGAGCCTTGTCTTAATATTTTTATTGTTGGCAAAACATAAATTTATCAATCACATAATAAATTTTCAACATTCCTTCCTAATTCTACCACTTTTTGAAAATAAGCCTGTTTGGGGTAGCTAAATATATATTATTATATATTATTAGAGTATGTAATTGTAAATATAAAAAACATTCTAACTAATTTAAAAAATGTTAATAAATGGGGTAGCAAAGGTTAGCCAGTGGTAGTAGCACAAGGCTCAGCCACTTTATAAGAAATGTCACTTACCTCTTGTCTCTATTCTCTAAGGCTCACAAATGCATCAGAGACGTGAATGCAGTATGATAGAGTTCCTTGAACATAAAAATTTAATACCTACAATGGAGCAATCAATGCATTAAGGGTTATAGCATTAAGGTATCCAAAAAGACAATTGTTTTCAATGAAAACCCTTTAATACCTACAATAGAAATAACAATTTTTAGGCATGGTGACATCCTGTCACATAACTATTGGGTATGTTGTTACAAACTTTACAATTTTATTATAGGAATAATAATTCTAAATGTTGATTCCGCATCACTTTTACTTTTGTGTGCACGTAGTTTCTCAAGAGAGAAAACTACATACTTTGTATTCATCACTCAAATGAACCAAAACTCTCATATAAAGCAAGCCCATAGATTCATTTTAACAGTATAAAAAATCCAGTTTTATTTATAAACAAGTTTATAGTTTGGTCTCAGTATGAAACAACAAAGTACCTGCATCATTTGTTTGACGTTTTCTTTTGACGGAGGATCAAAACGGGGACCATGAATAAACTTGTTGCTATCTATATAATAGAGAAACAAATGACTATTAGAAGATATATTCAAATTTATTCATTATTCCAAAGAACATCTTATCAACTACGGTGAAATGTTAAATCCAACTATGCGAAATAGATTCCTTGCTTGTAAACAAGTAAAACAGCAATATGCAAATCTTCAAAACACAGTTTCTATTTAAGTTTGATTCCTTACATTCTGAAAAACTCAGTCAGTAGTCTTCCTAGTTGGCTTTTTCCTCCATTCTTCACCTACATTAAATGTCATGGCTTGAAAAAGCATTATTATTCCATCTAGATGAAATAAGGGAATAGCATAGAATGAAAATTGTAAGCCATCCACTCCATATGGCATTACCACTAGCATCCGGCACAAGAGGTTGGTGGATTGTGAGTACCGTAAACCCCAACTACTGATTTCAATGTATTGATAAAAAAGAAAAAATATCTAGGTTGAGAATTACGATCAAACTCACAGTATGGGTTTGAGGAGTGTAAATCTCTAGTCCTTCTACTGATTTCACTAGACATTATTAGGTACGTAAGTTAGAGGTGTGAATATAAACTTGCATCCAAATAGTTGAGACCATGCACCTGCTATCTTCCATTACCGGTACTAAATGTTATATATGTGGAACATTTGAATTGAAAGTTCTATAACCAGATTTGTTCATTTATAGACTAACTTGGTACAACTCTGAATTTCTCTACCACCACCGGCAAACACAAGGTATTTAATATCGTCAATCGTCAGATGAATCATCGACGGTTAGATTTTGGATCGATTTGAGAGTGTTGCAGAGAGAAAGCCAAACATGAGATACAAAATGATGTCCAACTTGATGTTCAAAAACTTCCAACTCAGTAAGCAAAGTCTTTCCATCTTGAAACAATTCAAAAGTTACATTATGGCATATCGAATTAGGAAAATGCATAGCTTGTATATAAACAAGAAACTCCATCAACAAAGAGTTTTTAAAGGTTGATTAACGCACAAACAGAAATTCCCGTAAAAAATGTTTCTTCCATTTTCTATATTAAATTAACAAACACATCCGAAACTTATTAAAATTAACAAACACAAACAAAACTAATATTTTTTCCATTTCTAATCCAATAATACCTTCAAAAGACAGACCCTAAATACCCTAAAAACAATATTCACTTCAATCTCTAAACTTGTGTGTACAAAAACCAATTCTCTAGTAAAACATTGAAAATATTTATGAATAAATAGTTCAATGCATGGGTTCAAAAGCAATGATGAGGAACATACCTGAGATGAAGACCACAGCAGAGGCGTTCAGAGAAAGAGAAAACTAGAAACCCTTCAATGAAAGAGAAATTAAATGCAACAACAGAGCCCTATTTGAATTATCTTTGTTGTTGTTTCCATATGTCAAACCTGCAACATGAAATTGAAATTAAAATTAAAGAAACCATGATTAATCTAAAATAAAGAAGAAAAAGTCGTAAGAAAAGAATACAAACAGATTTATGAGTCTCAACATATCGATAATGAGCTAGAGCAGCTTTTTCCTACAAAATTCAATCACCGTTTAAAATCATTGAAATAGAAAAGAGAAAATGAAGAAAAAAAAGAAAGAGAAAGAAAAGGCAAAGGCTCCTCGAAGTTTCCTCCGACGCGAGGTAATCATCAATATCTGGGGTTTTTGAAAAGTAGGTCAATGGTTCTCACAAATAAGGGTTTCGCGAGAAGGTTTTGAAAATCGAAGTCATAGTTGAAACCCTAACCCTCGATTTTCAGAGAAGAGTGGAGAATGATAAGGTGAGGGTGAAATTGACAACGGTGAAATCGAAGGCGTGAAATCGTCGGAGATGTAATCGACACAGTTTGAGATTATGACGGCGAGGGGGTAAGTTTGAGTACTCGGTTCGTGACTTTTGATTTCATGAGATTAGAGGGTGAGTTAGAGTTCTCAGTTTGTGAGGTTGGGGGAGATTTCCAACTCAGAGTTCGTGAGGGTGAGGGTGAGGGTGAGGGTGAGAAGGAAAACGTATGAGCTGGACAGAACAATATTAAAAAATAATTTTTTTACTTATTAAAATGTAAATAAAAAACATGTTTTTTTAATAGGTTATAACATGAAATTAAAAAACTCATTTTTATTTGGGCGCGACGGGTGTTTTACCGTCGTGAAATGAATTTTAGGGCGGTTAATTATACCGTCGTGACATAGCTTTTGGTGAGAAAATTGGGTGATGAGAGGTTAAGGGGGCCGACGGTTGTTTTACTGTCGTAACAACAATATTAGGACTGTTAATTTGACCGTCGTGACATGAATTTTAGGGACGGTTGGTGTCAACCGTCGTAACCACTGTCTCTATTTGCCAATTACGACAGTTATCAAGTAACTGTCGCAATTTTTGTGTCGTAAAATACTAATTTTCTTGTAGTGTTAATAATCCCAAAAAAGATCTCGCTCCTGCACGTGTCAGGTATAATTTTATTAAAAAAGAAGTATGAGAAGAATTTCTGAAGTCTCGAGATACACCCGCATTTAAGGTTAGTAGGAGTTATATTTGAGTTTTTTTTAATAACATTTTTATTATGTTTAGTGATAACTGTTTGATTTTATAATTAATAGGAAAAAAGTCGAAAGGGTAGGGAAAATATGGCTAGGAATGTATACCCACATGTATTATCTCGTGGAGGATATTGCTTGCTCGAGGAGATAATTAAAAATGAAAGGATATAATCAAGAGATGATTCTACATTAGATGATAATGGTAGTCCATCTCCACCGTCACACCATGAGTTATGGAATAGAGCACGACAAAAGAAAGGAGGAGAATACACATCAAAGTCTACACAAGCTGTTACGGAGAAAATTGTCAGTAAAACTTGGAAATTACTTCAAGTATCATTATATTTGTGATTATTTAATAACTATTGAATTTAGTTGTGGTTTTTGCATTTTGTAGGATTCTTTAGTTGAAGAAGCTGAAAAAGGGGTCTTTATTCCACATGGACATAACGATATCTTAACAGCAACCATTGGAACATCTGAGCATGGCGGTCGTGTTCGTGGTGTTGGAAAGCACCATAAATAAAGCACTTACTTTGGAAGGTTGTCTTCACGTCAAGGACAACATATATATGTAAATGAACAACTTGAACAACTTTCATCAAAATTGGAAGCAAGACTTAGAGCTGATTTTGATCAAAAGATGGTTGAAGAGAGTAAGGCATTGGAACAATCTTTTATGGAGACACTTAAGTCTATGGGTTTTTCGCAAAGCACAGATAATACTAAATGCCTTGAAAAATGGAAGTAGTTGAAGGAAGCGGAAAAGGAAGTTGTTCAGCTGCAAAAGGAAGCACAAAAGATGTGGAAGTTGACAATGTTCAGAGATTGTTACTCATGGTTGTGAAAATGGCTGACCAACACTTGGAAATGGATTTAAGTCATTGTAAATCTGCCACTAATTTTTATATGTCAGCTAAGTGTATCAGAGAGTTGTTGATGCGTTTTCATTGTCTTGACGTGTCTACTCTGCAAGTTTGGTGCATGTAAGTATATTTTCTTTTTTTATTACTTTCAATATCTATTAATAGGTTATATCTTCCATCACTTCGAATCTAATGTTTATTTTAAAATTATTTAGGTATATTCATCGTGTATGTATTGATAATTCCACATCAGAAGTGTATGGATTTATGGACCCTGCTATGTGTATGTATTATGATGATGTGTCGAAATCTATAGGAGTTGTTAAACAATACGTACAAGATAAGTTAATGTTGTAAAACTGAGTTTGACACTTACTACCACTTATTCATAGGTAAGTTTTTATAAAATTCTGTTTTCTATTTTTTAATTTTGATAACATAGATATTTTATGTGACTTTTGTATTTCCATACACATGTACAGACAACACTGGCAATTAATAGTCATGTGTCCAAGAGACAATACTGTGCTCTTCTTTTGTTCACTTCATAGGGATATTGATAAAGCCACGAAGAAAATTATTTCAATGTAAGTTTACCTTTTATGTGAATTTTGTTATAATATAGTATATATCATATATATATATATATACATAAATTGTTACAAAAGTAATTTCATATTTTATGTGGCTTTATATGGATTTTTTTTTTTGAATTAGTGCTTTTGAGGTTCATCAATTTGCAAATGGCAATAGAAAAAAGGCTATTACATGGCTTAGGCCCAATGTAAGTGTGATGTAAATTATAATTCTATATTTAATTTTATGATAATTATTCACTAATTATGTCTTTCATTTGTAGATAAGGAAACAACATAACTCCAATGATTGTGGATACTATGTGATCAAAAATATGTTGGATATTGTCTCTGCCAATATAATTGAATCTTGGATGCAGGTAATAAAATAACTTTAATTTGTTATTTACTTTGAGTTTTGCAAATTAATGTGAATTTTCAAAGAATAACTCTATATTGTTATTTACGTATTGTAGGTATTTAATGATCCTACAGAATTGACACAAGAAGATTTGTATGATTTGCAACTCCGTTGGGTAAAATGTTTCTTTGAGTTATATAAAGAATAACTTTATGTTTCTCGTGGATGCGTGTTGGTTTTTCAAGTGCGCCGAAAGGACTTAAATGGTTGGATATTTGTTATGTTATTATTTTGTAGTAGTAAACCGTGTGTAAACCTTTTTTATCATTTTGTACACTTGTGTATCCTAGATTAATACTTTTGTATATTTTGATGAATACATATATATATATATATATATATATATATATATATATATATATATATATCTTAGCTATTAAGTACAATTAAATGTGGTCTGTGAGCTGCGGGTAAAAATGTGTAAAATAGTGACCTCTTTGGTATGTGTGGTATTTGAATCTTATATGGAAAATTAGGTACAAAAAAAATTACAGGTTGAAATGGAAAAATAGGAAAAACAACCATTATATGCTAAAAAACAGAAAACTTTTTACATTGGGCTTTGAGAAAACCGATGTAAAAAACGCTCTATTACATCGGACTGAGTTGAAAACCGATGTACAAACTGATGTAAACACTATCTATTACATCAGGCCAAGATGAAAACCGATGTGAAATTCTCGTATGACAGACTCGGATGTCTTTCACGATGTCAAGTTATTTAATCTGTTATTAATGTAGTAGAGGCAGAACAGAAAGATCCCCCAATTTTTAATTACTCCTAAGAAGGAGTCAATGAGACCTAGGATCACATATGCTCAGTCAACATAACCAGATTGTAAAGTTTATATGGTTCTGTAAAGGAACAGCTAACACTTCTGAACCCAGTGTTATACACGATGTCATAATATCCATGACTAAACAAACAAAACAATGCAGAAGATAAATAACACCGTTAATTGTTAACCCAGTTCGGTCTAACTACCTACTCTGGGGGCTACCAAGCCAGGAAGAAGATTTCACTATCAGTAGTATTATTTTATGTAAACAACCTCAAGTTTACATATAAACAACCTCTGGTTTACCTAGTCACTACCCAATGCAACCTTTATCTCAGACATCCATTCAAGACAAGAGAACCTCTGCTCACTCCCTAGTGATACCTAACTGTTACAACCCTGCAACAGCTATTTACACAATTAACAATGGACAATAACTTGATCTTGCTTCACAGCTTCAATCAAGAATACAAT
Source organism: Vicia villosa (assembly GCF_029867415.1). NCBI lineage: Eukaryota > Viridiplantae > Streptophyta > Magnoliopsida > Fabales > Fabaceae > Vicia > Vicia villosa. The sequence continues at coordinate 185,500,448 of NC_081181.1, read as the reverse complement.
ACTCAACTCTTACCTATAGGTTTCGAGTGAGAACAATCACTTCTCTTACCTACAGGTTTCGAGAAGGACAATGCAGCCATCCCACAACCTGGATGGTCTAACTATAGAAACCCTAATGACTACATCTTTTCTAAACGAGGTTTTCTCTATAAAACTAGGTTACAAAGATTTCTATTTATAACCTATTCCCAATTGGACTTGGGCTTACAAATCGTAGCACTCCTTGCTGTTACAAATCTCCAGAAATCTTCTGCAACAATCAAGGTATTTTTAATCATGAGTTTCCTAATTTATCTCCTAAATTAGAAACTTCTGAATCTTCAATCTTCTGATCTGATTCTCCCTGAATCTTCAATCTTCTGATCTGATTCTTCAAATATTCTTTAGACCTTTAAATTTGCGTCACATAGGATTACAAAATATTCCACGAATATCCTGTATCTGTTGAGAACAAACTGAATCTTCCATCCAGTTCTGCAGGCGCGATGTCAGGAGTTGATGTCATGACATTCCATATAACATCTTGCTTGTACCTATTTTGTTCTTTTTATATTTGCAAGATTACACTTGTATTATGTTTTACTGCTATTATGTTTTAACCAAACATAGATGTCAATCAGCCAATAAAAACACTAACATAAAATGTGGCGTATATATTTTTTTATAAAAAATTGCATTATTTTGCACATCAGACATATGAACTCAACCTATGTGGTATGATAATTTTCACATCGGGCCTTGGCCCGATGTAAAATATCTCAGACTTATTACATCGCCTGGCTTTACATCGAGCCCAGGACCGATGTAAAAAGTACTTTTCGTCCGATGTAAAAAGTACTTTCTGCACTAGTGTCCACTTGTGAAATTAAGGTTTAAATGCACCTTTGTCCCTGTAAGTTAGCGAGTTTTTTTATTTTCGTCTATATTTCACTTTCGCGTTTGTTTTAGTCCCTAAAATCAAAATCTGCAGGAAAATTCACAGGAAATCCTGCAGATTTTCCAGCGAATTTTGGTTTTAGGGATTAAACCGCAAGCAAAAAGTAAGATATATGAACTCATACCAACAAAAAAAACTTACAGAAACAAAAATAAAAAACTCGCTAACTTACAGAAACCAAATGTGCATTTAAGCCTGGAATTAATATTCACTTATGTAAGAAATTGACTAGAGTACAACACATCATCTATTTGAAGTTCATTTTCTCGTAAGAAATCATATTTTTCTTTAAGTACAAAAGAAGAATTATAGAATATCCTTTAAACTTTCTAGTAAATCCAAAAAAGATAGATGGAACATCACTCACGAAAAGAAATTTTACTTCAAACAAAATTAAATTGATTTTATTTTGTGCAAATTTATTCTTCATGACATAGTCAAATAAAACCATAAATTAAAATGAATAAGTCAGTATTTTTTATGGCTTTTCTTCCGCACGTTTAATTAACTCATTATTTCCAGCTAAACAAATCTTCCGCCATTTTGCATGAATCAGTTAAACGTACACGGCATCACATCCCTAATATAAACAATGAGTTAAATCTTCCAAATGGTCAACGAAGTTATATCTGGCACATCATATACACAAATCAAACTACTTTTTTCTCTTTATTTTTTAATATGATACTTATATATCATACTCTAGATAAACATGATTGATTTCTATGCAAATAAACGAAAAATAACACAGGTTTGAGCCATCAAGTGCAAAACTAATAGTCAACATCTTCATAACAACATCCTTAAAAACACCATGAACAATACATTAATTACCCTCTCTCCTTCCTATTTGCTTTTCAAACAACCTTATCAAAAGACATTGAACAAGTGAAAGACGCAAATGGAAACTCAATTTTTGGAGGTTGAGGATTTTTTATTGTAGTAACAAATAATAATTGGGAGACTAAAAATACGTTTGCTGGATTATTTTTCTAATAGTAAAAAAATGAAAAATAAATTATAGTGAAAACATAAAAGAAATAGTAGGAGAATTAAATTAAAAAATTAAATAATAAAAAACATTGAAGTTAATTTTGTTGCAAAAAAATAAAATAAGACTATACCTATAATATCTATATCTACGGAAGTTATATGTTAATTTGCTTAAGTAACAACGGGACCATATATTCACGGAACCCTATACAAACGGAACTCATAAATTATTTTTCTTTTTTATATATATATATATATATATATATATATATATATATATATATATATATATATATATATATATATATATATATATATATATATATATATACCCATGGGTTTATCGTTTACGAACATCACTAACAGTTAGGGGTGGCAAAACGGGCCCGGCCCGTTGGGCATGTCCGTTTTACCCGCATTTTAGTGCGGGGCGGGCCAAGGTTTTAAGCCCTCACCCTCTAATGTGACCGCCCCGCCCCGCCCCGTTTTCAACGCGGGCTTTTGCGGGCATGTGCATTTTCATAAATTTTTATGTTTTTAGGCTTAAAAGGTGCAATGCCCGCGGGCTTTGCCCGCCCCGCCCTCACTTTTTTGCGGGGCGGGGCTAGGTTTTAGGCCCGCATCTTCAACTATACCCGCCCCGCCCCGTTTATTTGCGGGCTTTTGCGGGGCGGGCTAAACGGGCGCGGGCATGCCCGTTTGCCACCCCTACTAACAGTGCTAGTTGCTATATGTCAAATTTCCTACAGTAACCTATTTATAATATATTAGTTGTCCTCTAAAAAAGTATGGAAAAATATCCTTCTTGGTCCCTTATGTTAATCTCAGGGTTCATTTTGGTCCCTTAACTTCAAAAAGTGTCATATTGGTCCCTTAACTCTTCAAAATGTGTCATTTTAATCCTTTTTGTCACATTAGCGATGGAAAAACTCAAAAATTGGTCGCAAAATCAGACGCTAATATGACAAAAAGGGCTAAAATGACACCTTTTGAAGAGTTAAGGGACCAATATGACACTTTTTGAAGTTAAGGGACCAAAATAAACCCCAAGGTTAACATAAGAGACCAAAAAAGATATTTTGCCGAAAAATATTTGTTCAAGGATATGGATGTTGTTTTCGTGACACAATTTTGTGATGGTTGAAAAAATGTCGTAACTCAAGAAAACTATTATAAATTTTTTTTTCCAGAAAAACCTTTGATCTTAATAACAATAATAACATCAACATTAAACTTATACTTATCTTAATATAAAAAATAACACAATATATTTAACATCAATTTAAATAACGACAACAACAATATAAAAACTTCAATCTCAATCTCAATAATAACAACATAATTCTCTAGTGTTTAACGCCACAATAACCATAACAACATTATTGTAACATGATGGAAATGTTTCACGCATTAGAAATGTGTAGAAGTCAAGGAAATGATTTTTGTGTAGCTTTCTTACGAGTTTCAGGTTTTCTTTCCTTACTTCATACAAGTTGAAGAAGATATGATGGAGGTTAGTGAAAGTTATATCGGATGGATTTTTGTTAGGATATCGTCCTGTTTTGAAGGAAAGTAAGCTACAGTTTCATTTATACATTGTGTTTTAATTTAATAGGAGTATCTTTTCACCAGGACTCCTTTTACAAACCATGGAAAAAAGTTATATATTTTTATTAAAAATAAAATAGAAGGAAAAACTTTTCACCTTTGTTCTTTATATAAAACCTAGGTAAAAGTTAGTCATATTTGTCTATAAAAGCTCTACACATTCATTCACTTTTTCTCTAAGCTTAATTCATTCCACTTCCAAATTTTATCTTTCATTAATGAAACTCTATTTCTCCGCTAAACAATACTCAAAAATATAATTTCTTCCATAAATAAAATTAGAAAACACTTTTTTTGTTGTGTTTTTTTTTTAATCACTGACTTTGAAGATTTGACTTTAAATGCTAAAATAATGTATTGAAAATTTTGAAGTTTTACTTCATCAAAAAACGGTATACTTGAACCTTAAGAGTGTGTTTGGATGAGGTAATTGGAAATTTTAAAGGAAATTAAAATTTAAAGCAATTCAAATGATTCAATTGAAATCCATTCATTTTTAAATTATTTTGTTTGGATGGAGTATTAAGATAATTCATTGTTAGAATTTTGGGCTTATTTTTATAAAATTTAAGTTTTTTGGACCAAATTAAAAAATTAAAAAGTAGGGACTAAATTGCAATTTTTGAAAAATTGAAGGACCAAATTGTAAATTTTAAAAATTATTAAGGACTAATTTGCAATTTTTTGAAAATTTTTAGGGTCAATTTTGTAATTTTGAAAAGTATGAGGACTAATTTGCAAAATTTGAAGAAATAATAGTAACAAATACATTTTATAGAGTGAGTATGAAGGAATTTCAAATTCTTTGGTTTTTTGAGTCATTTCAAAATGATTAAATTTAACGTAGATAAAATACTCCATAAATTTTCCATCATTTTAACAATTCTTCATTTATGTATCCAAACAATAAATTTTGTATAAATCATTTTAAATTTTCTCAAAACATTACATTACCTCATTAAAATGCTTCATCCAAACACACTCTACAGTTAATCCTATACGCAACACTTTTATAATATATAGTACTTATACATATCAAAATTTAGATAAACACCATTGATTTCTAAATTTAATAAAGATACCGTGATACTTTAATTTAGGGTTAAATACGTTTTTAGTCCCTATAAATATGCGACCTACATTTTTAGTCCTTATAAAATTTTCCTTCAATAAATGGTCCTTCTAAAATTTTTATGCATGCAATTCCAGTCCCTGCTATTTTCTAAAATTTTAAAAACTGTTTAATTACCCTTTAATTTTTAAATTTTTGAATAATTATTTTTATATATGTTTAGAATACTGTAAAATATTTATTTACCAAGTTTTAGAATTTTTTAAAACGAGAAAAATTAAATATGAATTTTTTAAATTTTAAAAAATAATGATAAAAGTAATGAAAATCCCAACTTAAAAATTAAATTTTGAGTTTTTTTTTTTTTTCAGGAACTTTTTAAAACATTATGAACATGTATGCAAAATAATCATTTTAAAATACATATTGGCTTGACAGTAAGGACTGAAATTAGGTGCATAATAATTTTATAAGGATCATTCATTGAAGGAAATTTTTATAGGGACTAAAAATGCAGGGTCGCATATTTATAGGGACTAAAAACGTATTTAACCCTTTAATTTAATAGGAACACTCTCTTATGCCATTGTAATAATTTAAAATTGTAATAATTTAAAATTTGATTGTTGGTGTAAAATTAATTTACATCCATGTGCAAATTAACACTATAAATAACAGATGTTTGAGCCACCAATTGCAAAACCAATAGTCAATATTAGCATAACAACATCATTAAGAATATCATGAAGCTTCCATTAATTACTCTTTCTTTCTTCCTATTTTCTTATCAAATAACCTTATCACAAGATACTGATGAACAAGTGAAAGACACAAATGGAAACCCAATTTTTCCAGGTGGAAAATTCTATATTATGCCAGCTATCTTTGGATCAACAGGTGGTGGAGTAAGGCTTGGCGAAACAAATAATTCATCATGTCCAACTACTGTACTTCAAGATTATTCTGAAGTTATCAAAGGTTTACCTGTACAATTCCAAATTCCGGGAATAAGTCCTGGTATAATCTTCACAGATATAACACGATTGAATATTGTATTTGTAGAGAAGCCAGAGTGTGTTGAATCATCCAAATGGGTTGTAATTAGAGATGGTTTTTCTAGCTTTTCGATTGGTATTGGTGGTGTTGAAGAATATGGTGATGGTACTTTAAAAGGTTTGTTTAGTATTAAGAAACATGTTTTTGGATATAAACTTGTCTTTTGTCCTAGGTATACTGCTCCACCTGGTGTTTGTCATGATATTGGTAGGTATGATGATGAGAACGGAAGACGTTTGATTCTTACTGATAATGAACCCTTTGAACCATTTGAAGTTGTGCTTGTTGATGCCACTGAAAGCTCTATATAGTATTACATCTATATTAAGAAAACACTTCCTGTAATAATGTTACAAAATTGGCACTCTTAATTTTCGGTCTGTTTTATCATTATTGTGCAATACTGTATTGAATAAGATCTTTACTAATATGAATAAAATCCCCATGCTATGTATTGTATGGATAATAAGTATTCTCTTATTCACAGTTCTAATTTCTATTTTCATTTTTGAATGGGAAATAGTGTAAATAAAAAGAGTAAAGAGAGAATTGAATATAAGAAGTACTCATTCACTTCTAGATTATTCCGACACGGAACCAAAAATTGATGAAGAAAACAATTTGGTAGACACCAGGTGGAGCAGTAAACCTAGGACAAAACACAAGTTTTGAATATGATGGTGCAAGACTACAATTTGGCATAGCGGGGTGTGCCAACTAAGTTATCACTTAAACACCAAAATTTTTGAAGCCAATGAGGTGTAACTTGCAAGAATGAATGAAAAAGTATATGTTATGATCTGCAGGCCAACTTAAATTATGATATTGGGATCCAACGTGGAAGACGAGAGATTGCATATTGGATATGATGGCTAATGATGAGCAATGGTTTGGATTCGACGTGTGGTCCTCCAGTAAAAAACTACTTTCTCATTGTCCCCTGCAAAAATACTTTGCATTAGGCCTTTGGCGTTGTACCGGTCTTGTTGGGCCGTTTGCCTCGTCAAAAATAGTTCCCCTAAGTCCTAGCTACCATGCATGAAGCTAAGATTGTCATGGAAGCTTTGAAACTGGCCTCAGTATCGATCTTCTTCTTCGTCTTGACGTGTACAAAAAGTTCTGTAGGTTTCAAAGGACAAATTGTGGAACTGGGACTTGGAAACTAAAGCTTTTCATAGTTTCTCCATATGACCCTAGGTTTTAGGGATAAAGTGTGGAGCTATGTGCTTTCAAATAGAGTCATTTGTTGATGATTTTAGTAGCAGATGATCCTTGGTGGTTTTGATGCTGATAACACACCTAATGTCAATCAGTGTTTGAAGAAGTCATTGAAGATCTTTGATCTAGCAACCTCTGGTAATAAAGTCTAACAAAGAAGTCATCTCAAACCTCATCAGATAGAAGTCAAGTTGCAGATGAAGTACTGCTGAATCCATGGTTAATTTAGCAATGGATCTTGAAACTTTGAGGTTGTAAAAGAGAGGAATTGTGAAAACTCGTCTGTTTTTGAGTTTAAGGGATAAATGTATTATAAAAGTATAACAATATCTTATGAGATACTAATACAGTGCTCACACAAACAAGTTTGAAAAATTGCTAGAAGATGTTTTATGCTAGTAGCTAGTTGGTTACTAGCTTGGATAACCCTTAGTGAGTGTAGTATACATATGATAATCGATTAACACATTAGCTTAATTGGTTATCTCGTTTGTTATGCCTCATAATCGATTAATATAGATTATAAACAACTAGTTACATCACCATTTAAAAACCTTTAGTTGAACTACATAATTGATTATTTTATATGCATAATCGTTTTTATTTTTGAGCTATACTTTGTCCTATATAAATGAGATTTCTCCTCATTTTATATCACATCAGAATTTAGATTTCTACTATCATTTTCTATTTCTCACTCGTTTCTCCTTTTATATTCTTTAACTAAAAGTTTTCTTAGTGCCTAGTGAATGAAAAATATTTATCAAAGGTGTTTAGTTGTACTAGTGTTGGTGTTGAATTGTTTTCATGAAGAGTGCAATATTCTTGTTTAATATCTTTGGTTCTTGAGAATATCCGTATAAAATCTTTGTTTGGTTCTTGAGAATACATAGTTAAATCTCTATTATATTTGTGAGCTCAGCCGTCAAAATCTTTATATGATTTTGGACAGCAGCTTATGTAAAATTGCTCGTTTTTGTAATAATGTTCATCTGCATATCCGTAAAAGTTCAAGATATTTAATAATGTAAATCTCAAGAATAAATTATTTCCTCTCTATTTCCTTCTCTCTTATTTTCCACTACATTTATATTTGTACTAACATAAATTATTTTTAAAGAAGATAGTTTTTCAAATTAATCATGATTTTTGCACTTTACAATTCACTCATTTGCTTGTGATTAGAGTCACTTGTTCATTAAGTGGAATTAGAGTCTAACTCCTATTCAAGAATAAACTACACAATAGGAAGGAAATAACTTCTAACGATTCAATTAACAAAACCCTGTCCTCTAATGGAGAAGTGTATTCTTTGTGGAATGAGAAGATGATAATCTTCATAGAGATAATGTATTTTGAAATGTGGAAGTTGTGAGACATGGTCCATTTGTTCTCACACTTAAACTAAATAATGTTGTGGTAAATAAAAAATAAGAAGAATGGACAAAAGATAAAACGCAGTCTGAAAGTTAGAACTATCCTTACTAGAGCATTGTTACGCACTGAAGGCTAGAGTGCAAGAGTTGGTCCGAGGAAAAGTGATAGATTTCACGGCTCGTACTCCAAACATTATCAACAATCCTTTTCCAGTGCCTGATAAGTGAATCTTCAGTCAGAATCAGATTATCTCCTAAAGCCATGTGTTTCAGACATGACAGCTCATCCTTGTTGTTGATTAGTCAATATGCCATGTTTCTTTACTTTTTGCATTTATTTCAATTGTAATGTCTGTTGAATTTCAAACTTGTTTATTTCTTACTGTTAATTTTAATGAAATGAGCATTGCATATTTGGATTCAATTATTCTCATTTACTGCTTTATCTTTTTCTTTCAAAAAACAAAAAAATATGATCTCCTATTTGCTTTCTTTACCATGTTGTTTATGCAAAGATTGGAGGGAGGATGATGAAAACAAGATACCCATAATTTCTGTTAGTGTGATTTCGAATAAAACTTTGCTGATGATGTACAAGCATTGTTTCAAATCCCAAACATTGGAGAAATAAGGAAGTTAATCCCTTGACAACCCCTCCAAGCCTTCGAAGTTGGAGTTTCTTTTCAAAATGAAAAAACCCGCAATTTTAACCCGGGGATGGGTAGTTTTCACTTTGTTCATCTGTGCATTCAAATACAAGAGATTCATTTAAGATGCCTTTTAATAAAGGTGGCAATCTCAAGCTTTCCTCCGCATACGTCAAACAAATGTTGGAGATGTCAACCAAAAGCGATGATGATGGTTCATCAATTATTAAGCAAGACAATCACTATCTTTCCAAAGCATGAAAAAAATGAAAAAAATTCAAGAAAAGCTCGCTAAGTCAAAACTTACGAAGGAGGCTTAGGCAAAAATAAAATTGAGGCATCCCGCTGACTGTAAATCTCAAATAAAACAGTTCAGGCAAAAGTTAGGGATATCTAAAGAAAAAAAAAAAGAGAAGTCAATAAATCTTCAAAAACAACAAAATGTTGTAAGGAAAAGTGACTGCCATTTCGAAATAAATTCCTTGGCTTCTGAATCATCATTGTTATACAAGTGCTGCAAATCCAAGTTCTCTTGAAAACTGAATGCACCGGTTCAATTAACTGAACATAGGTTGAAAGTTCATCACGAAGAAGGGGTGGGTACCTATAAATTTTGAGCCTTATATCCTTTGTTTCTGAAACAGTGAACCGGCCCACGTTATAACCTTTAAAAGTCCTAATTGAGGCCAGGTTTATTTTGAAAGCATACTAGAACAAGGCTGCATTAATCTGACTCCAAAAGTTGTGCCAATCATTTGTCTTGATCTATTTGCTTTACCTTTCACTTCAAGTGCCATGTTTCACCTTTCTCCGTTGCTTTACAATTCCATTTATGTTGATTTCAAAAACTTGCATGAACTTTGCATTTAGATTACCAGTTTTAAACAAACATTTTTGCTTGTAAACAGCATTCCTCATCAAGGAATTTCCAACGGTTGACGAAACTTGGTCCATGATCTTATCAGGGGCATTTCAATTCAAGGTCCTGTTCAAGGTTTATCTCAGAGCAAGCTATTCTCAGATTGGTTTATCAAAATATTCCTTTCAAGACTCGTGCTGGGGCAAGTGTTTCAAAGTGCACAGTAAAGATGTCATTTCAAGACTCATTCAAGTTGAAGCCAGGATCAATTTGTTCTACATCAATCACTCAAACTGGGGAAATCTTCTTCAAGAGAACCTTCAAGCAGTTTTTGGGTCCTTCTCCGAGGATCATCAGTTCATTATAAGTTTACAAGTTTGATCGAAGAGCTATTGGCAGTGTTCCATGTGTTGAGGAATCAGATATCCCTTTCTTCCGCACAAAAGAGCCTCTCTCAGTTGTCATAAATGATTGCATTGATCAATCATCATGCATAGAAACATTCAATATCACGCATAGGAACAAATTCATATTCATTTGCATTTTTTGAGGTCTTGTTGCAAACAACATTCTTACCTTGAGATCCAAGTCCAACTTACTTGGCATCTATCCAATACAGATCTATCCCTTTGGTTCATTTGTCTCTGTTTATCCGATGTTTATTCCGAATGTGTCTCTTTACAACCATGTTTTATCTTGGTTCCCTTACAACCATGTTTTATCTTGGTTCCCTTTCAACTATGTTTTATATTGGTTCCCTTACAACCATGTTTTATCTTGGTTCCCTTTCAACCGTGTTTTATCTTGGTTCCCTTTCAACCATGTTTCATCTTGGTTCTCTTACAACCATGTTTCATCTTGGTTCCCTTACAACCATGTTTCATCTTGGTTCCCTTACAACCATGTTTCATCTTGGTTCCCTTACAACCATGTTTCATCTTGGTTCCCTTATAACCATGTTTCGTCTTGGTTCCCTTATAACCATGTTTCGTCTTGGTTCCCTTACAACCATGTTTCGTCTTGATTCCCTTACAACCATGTTTCATCTTGGTTCCCTTAGAACCATGCTTCATCTTGGTTCCCTTAAAACCATGCTTTATCTTGGTTCCCTTTCAACCATGTTTTATCTTGGTTCCCTTACAACCATGCTTCATCTTGGTTCCCTTTCAACCATGTTTCATCTTGGTTCCCTTACAACCATGTTTCATCTTGGTTCCCTTGCAACCATGTTTTATCTTGGTTCCCTTACAACCATGTTTCATCTTGGTTCCCTTATGATAAGTGCCAAAATGTACTTATTTTGTGTATGTAAATAGTGGCACTTATCGATACTTTTGTTAATACCGTTTGAATAATTCCCCGTTTTGTGTATAAATACGTATACTTTGTGAATAATTGTATTTTCATATACTTTTATACCAATTAATAGTTTTCCATTCATTTTATAGGTATTCATGCATCTTTGGAGCATTGAGTAATAAAGACCAAAGGCTAAGCTTCAAGAATGCAAATTCTACCAATTCATCAAAGAATAAGGCTCAAAATAAGGATGATACAAATTATCATTTTGGTTTCCATTCATTCATTATTGGATAGAGCATTGAATAAGCTTTCCAACGCTTCGAACCGGGCGCAATTCGGAGTTACGGTTCTCAACTTATGGCGAAAACAAGATTTCACTTTTGCTGTCATCCGCTAAGCGGAGGGGGTCCTCTGAGCGGAGCTCCAGCGGAGCAAATCAGAGGATTGATGCAATTTTGAGTCCGCTGAGCGGAGGGGGTCCGCTGAGCGGACCTGCGCAGAATTTTCTTTATATTTCTTCATTTGAGACATTTTAGGGTTATGGTTTTGGGAAAGTTTTAGTCCCAACTCCATCATTTTTTCATTCTTAGATCAAAATTAGCTTAGAAAACAACTTCGGAGGTTGCATACGGATGATCGGGGGTGGATTGAGCGTCGAACGGAGCTGACAAACCGGGAGATTTTCGGTTCATTTCTCTTCTTCTTTGTGTATTTCTCTTTGGTTGGGTTTTGTTTGTATATTTACTTGAATCTTATGTATATTTACCGATTATAATGTTATGTTTAACTTGCTTTACAAATCTGTGTTGATATTATCCTGGATTTTTGCTCTATGCTGGGGATTTGGGGTGCTTTAGAGATAAACTTCTTGAATCCTTATCTAGGATGATAATTTGTTGGTTCTGAACTCTAGAGATAGATTTAGAGCTAGCATTCACTGTGGGTATCCGTACTTAATGCTTTCGTGTTTGAACGGCGCGCGAGAGATTGCCGATGCGAGAATATGGATGTTCTCGCGAATTCGCATTAGAGATAACCTTAGTTGTGAGATGATCTCGTTTATGCTCCAGAGATGGACGCTTATGTGAGAGATACGTGATGACATAGATGAGTATCGTAGGTTGAGTATAACGGGTTGGTAAGTGTATGTTTGTGAAGAGTGAATATATTTACATTCCTGATAAGTTATTTCTCTTCTAAGAATGTGTTTATTCTTTTCCTGTCTATATCTTTGTTTACTTTTTGCTCATTCAAACCCAAGCTTGAAACCATAGAAACTGTTGAATGGCATCTCTCCATCTCTGAGGACGATAATTCCCAGATCAATATTTCCAAATCTTTTTTGTTGCTTGCCCTATACTGCATTCAACACCTTACAACCATGTTTTATATTGGTTCCATTACAACCATGTTACATCTTGGTTCTCACCTTATTCAGACCTATTCCTGGATATTTTGATTTCTCACCTCATTCAGATCCATTCTTGGATGTTGTGATACCTTTCTTCAGCTATCTCTTTCATCAAGTCTTTTACTCATCCCATCAAAAGTTTGTCTCTCATGGCGCTATATTCCCCATAGATATTCGAGTTTGTCTCGTATCATATCATTCAAAAACAAAACAAAAAGAATTCATACATTCGTACCATTATTGGGGCATCTTAGACTAAAAATCGGATTCTGTTTGTATTTAACTATCTCATATCTTCATCCGAATAGAAGAAACTTAAATAGGGGCAGCTGTTGCACCATGATTTTTATCCTACGATCTTATCTCATTTGCATCATTGCATTTTATCAAATTATATTTTACATTTACTAATCAACATTCGGAGAAGAAGTGTAAACAGAGAAGAGGAATTGAACTCAATCTGGGATTCGTCACCTCCGAGAACATTCGGAGTCGGTAATTTCTGTGCTTCTTCTAATTTTTCCATGTTATGTTTGGTGTACTTGTTCATGTATTTGAAATGATTGTTTGTTGTCTGCTATCCTTTGAATTCGTGATTGTTGTTGTGTTTGGATTTTTGAAATTTTTGTTATTGCGATTAAATGGAAGTGAGTTTGCTGTTTTTGTTGCGTGATTTGAATCGAGAGTTTGAGGTGGAGAGGAGAGAACAGAGAGATCGTAAAATTTGAGAGAAGGTTGGTTTGATTCTAACGAGAGGGAGAGACCGAGAGAGATGAGAGATCGGGTGAGTGTTGGTTGTTGTTGCGATTAGAGGAAGTTAACATTTGAGAGAGATGAAGAGAGAACGTGAGAGTCACGTTTGAGGGAGTTTATATCAGGGTGTTCATTGTTGTTGTTAAAGATGAACAGGGAGGCATTGGAGAATAGAAGCGTGAAAGAGGAAACAGAGTAATAAGAGGGGGGCTTAGCTTTCTTCTTTTTAGGGTTTGTTGTTGGATATGGCCGAGTGGGCCTTTGATTGAGAGGCTCATACCCGTTTTCCTTTGTTATTCACCCTCTAGTTCCAGCGTGCATACCTCAATTGCCTGCTTGTTTATTGATTTGGACCACATTACATTTGGGCCCAGCTCCCTTTTCCTTGACACACCTCCCCTTCTAATTCTTTTTTTTTTAGCCCAATTGTTTTTTTTATTTTAGTTTCTTTGTTATTTCACTAATTGTTCTTATCTTCTCATATATGTCAAAAATACAAAAACATGTTTTCTTAGTTTAGATTTGATTTTCATATCAAAAATTCAAAAATATTTTAATTAGCCTTTTAATTCTCCTATTTGGTTTTATTTTATCTATTTTAATCTTTTAAGCAATTAATTAAATATTGATTTAATTAATTGATCTTTATTAAGTAAAATCGATTAGTTTACTAATTGATTTTTCTTAATTTAGGTTAATTAATTTAATCAATTTTTTTAATTAATTGATTAAATGGTTAACTTGTTTATTTTCTTTTTAGCTACTTATTTGTATATATTCATCTTTTATATTTTCTTTTCTTTTCAAAATGCTTTGTTCAATTTTCTTTTATTTTCTTTTGGCAAAATATCCTTTTTGGTCTCTTATGTTAACCTTGGGGCTCATTTTGGTCCCTTAACTACAAAAAGTGTCATATTGGTCCCTTAACTCTTCAAAAGGTGTCATTTTAGTCCTTTTTGTCATATTAGCGTCTGATTTAGCGACCAATTTTTGAGTTTTTCCGTCGCTAATGTGACAAAAAGGACTAAAATGACACCTTTTGAAGAGTTAAGGGACCAATATGACACTTTTTGAAGTCAATGGACCAAAATGAACCCTGAGGTTAACATAAGGGACCAAGAAGGGTATTTTTCCTTTTCTTTTTAAGCACATGTTAATTCCGTTCCACGACAATTGTGTAAGTCTCCAAAGGTCGAGCAACAGTGGAATGCGACATTTAACATCACACACACAAAATCTTTTGAGCCGAACTACTGCTGCTCTGATTCCTTAATCGGGATACGTAGGCATTAGGTCGCGGGGCCTGAACAAGCACGATCTTGTATATATTTCTTTCTCTTCCCCGCGTTTCTTTTCTCTTCCTTTTTCGTGCGTTTCCCTTTAGCTTTTAGCTTTAGACGTTTAGTTTAGACACCCATAGACTAGACTGACAAGAGCGGATCCCGTCGAGTACGACGGACGTGAGGAGTGCTAACCCCTTCTCCTTGCGTAACCGACACCCTTACCTTTTTCTCTTGGTCGTAAGACCTTTTGTTTGTTTTCTCTTATAGGTTTTAGTCGATGTTTTCCTTTCCCATCTCTTGGGATAAATAAACAATCGATGGCGACTTCATTGATTTCATATTGATGATTTCGATCCAGTTGTTTCAACGCCCAGGCGTCAGTTCACAAAGATTAGGCAGAATTGATTACCGTGAGGGATCCTCCTATGAAGCCCAACAATTCGTCTCCTCACTCTAATCCCAATGCAAGGTGTGCATATCACTCCAATAGTCCTAGACATGATACAAATGATTGTTGTCCATTGAAGAACAAGATCCAAGATATGATCGATGTCGGGGAAATTAAGTTTGACCCTCCTGAGATCCCTAATGTGATCACCGCTCCTATGCCCAATCATGACAAGACCATCAATGTTGTGGATGTCTAGAAGAATGGACTTTTAGATCATCAGTTTTACTTTCAGTTGCAATTTCTATTTTGTTGTTTAAACATTTGCCTTATGTCAGACTTTATTTATTTTGATAATAATCATTAATGCATTGCATATGTTTTTCTTGAATTAATCTTTTCATTATCGCTATATTTAAATTGTGTCTTTACTTTGTGATATCCAATTCTCATTAAAGCTGCAAGCCTTTGGAGGGAGGATGACAAAAATGATACCACAATCTTATACAGTATGTTTTTGAACAGGCTATGCTGATGTTGTACAGGCATTGTTTCAATTCCTAAACACTGGAGATATAAGGAAGGTAATCCCTAGTCCACCCCTTTGAGCCTAAGAAGTAGGAGTTTTCTTTCACATACAAAGTAAAACCCTTAAATATAACCCGGGGCTGGGTAATTCCTCAGTTCACATAATTATGCAAGTTGTTCCTTCATACATAATCAATAATGGTTCTCTGTAATCATTAAACTAGACAGTCACTATCTTTCAGAAAAGAAAAAAAACAACAAAAAGCCTGCCAAGTCAAAACCTCTGAAGGAGACTAAGGCAAAACTTGTAACGCCCGTTTTTAGTTTGCGTGTTTTATTTAATTATGTCGTGTTAGGATATGTGTTTTGTTTTACTAACTTATGTGTTAATTGAGTGCTTGTGCGATATTGGCGTTATTTGTGGGGTTTTATCGTAAATAATATAAGTTAATAAATTAGGAGAGTTATTGGGCTTAAGGTAGCATTAGTAAGTGTAGGGTGTGATTTAAGGCCCGTTAGTAATAAGAAAGATAGTAAGTTAAACAAAACAAGGGTTTTAGACTTAGAAGCTTATTTTGGCAAAGTTGTGAAAGAAGAGAAGAGTAGAGTGAAGACAAAGAGGGGAATCTCAATATTGAAGCTAGAGTTGTCTTCAATCCAAACCTAAGGTAAGGGTGGGATTCTTTCATGCTAAAGGGATGTATGATGATGTTTTGGGTGGGATTTGATAGTATGTTTGTATCCATGGAAGTTGTGTGTAGAGATGTTAGGGTTTATGAACAAATGCATGAATTTATGATTTGAAATGTGTTTTAATTGATGTTTGATGATGTTAGAAGATCCATAATATTTGTTATATATGTGGTTATAACATGTATTCTATTATTGTTCGTGATGGTTGGTGTTTTTCAACTTGATTGGGTTGAGTTTAGGGGATTTGGGATGGAATTCATATGCTGTTTTCTGTGATTTGGGATTTTCTGAAATCGCCAGTTCGCACTGCGAACTTTGTTGGCACCGCGAACTTCTTGGCAGAAACTCAGGAATATTTGATTCACTTAGTTCGCGCCGCGAACTTTGTAGGCGCTGCGAACCCTGTTTTACAGAACTTTTCCAAACTTTGAAATGATGTAACTTTTGAACTGTAACTCCTTTTTAAGTGCCGTTTGAACCTATGTGAAGCTATAATTGAGACCTTTCTAATGAATATAATTTAAGAATGCTTATAAACCTTTTTGAATCTTTCTTTAAATGAATTTGTTTGATGTTATGATTTGTGTGGTGAAATGGTGTGTTGTTGTATGATGATGCAACGTAGCGTTGTGATTGGGAAGTGGTGAATTACTATAAAAGTAATGATGTTTAGTTGGTACTTATGATGGATTGTGAATGTCGTGTTTGTATGGATGTTACATTTATTTAGTCACATCCATTTGCATAAAGAGACAGTGGCCTTAATGGTAAAAAGCGACGATGGCCTTAATGGCAATTAGCGACGGTGTGCCCAATGGAAAATCTTGAGACGTGGGAGTTTTACTCCAAATGGTACCACATGCATTTACATAAGTCGAGTCAAAGGTGAATTGCATTTGAGTCTTATTTGATTATGGTATTGTGACTTAATGAAGATATGTTTGTTAAGACGTGGTGACTTGATGATGAGATGTTTGTTGTGATTGTGTTGGAATCTTACTTATGAATTGTATATATTGTCATAGTTGAATTGATGACATTGTTGTCGTTTCTTAAGTTGATATATGTGATGTGAAATCGTTGTATTGAATATTGTGATGAGTAGTGGTGACCAACGTATGATCTTTTCTCTTGCTTTGAATATTATCATACGTTTCTTTATAATGAATGATATCTCACCCCTTATGTTTGAATGTTACCCTATGTTGGTAACGTGCAGGTAACGGCGTGGAGTAGCCGTGTACCTTATAGCTCGAGTCGGTGTGTCAATGCTCAGATACGTAGCACTCGGGGGGGGGAATGTTTGCGATACTTGCTTGTGTCTTGTCTTATGTCGATTATCTTTTCTTGAACTTTGATGTTATGTGTTGTGGAGACGTTTTGGACATATTGTGCCATGTTGACAAGAATATAAGATTTGGATATTGTGTTGTTATTTGGATTCCGCTGCCATACGATGAAGTTGTTTGGATTTAAATGTTCGATGAATTATGAGTTTCCTCCGATATAAGTGTTATGTATCCATGTACTTTGAGCATGAATTGTAGTTTTGTTTAAGTCGAATATGTGACGCCTCAAATTAGTTGCTTGTTTCGATGTCTTATACTCTGTTTGCTCTTTTTAATTGAGGGGTAGATGTGGGGTGTTACAATAGTGGTATCAGAGCCTGGTTGGTCTGTCCGGCCAAGTGTCGTGTCGTAGTATGGTCTAACAATGTTGTATTGTTGTTTTGTGTTGATTGTTTCTTTGTTATAGTGAAGAGTTGAGATGGCTGGAAGGAATGATGCTGCAATTGCTGCTACTTTGGAGGCAATGACCCAAGTCTTGGAACATCATCCAAACGTTGGTGAGAATGCCGCTTCTCGCAATTTGGCTACCTTCCAAAGAGAGAACCCTCCTGTGTTTAAGGGAACTTATGATCCTAATGGCGCATTGATATGGCTAAAGGAGATTGAGAGAATCTTCTGCGTGATGGATTGCACTCCTGATCAGAAGGTTCAGTTTGGAACTCATATGCTAGCTGTCGAGGCGGATGATTGGTGGCTAGAGACCCGTAGGAGGTTGGAGGCCAATGGTGAGGAGATCTCTTGGATTGTGTTCCGCATGGAGTTTTTAAGGAAGTAATTTCCTGAGGATGTCCGCGGCAAGAAGGAGATTGAATTCCTCAAGCTGAAATAAGGGAACAAGTCTGTTGTTGAGTATGCTGCTAAGTTTGGTGAATTGGCTAAGTTTTACCAATACTATGATGGACCGAATGATGAGTTTTCCAAGTGCATTAAGTTTGAGAACGGTTTGCGCCCAGAAATCAAGAAGGCGGTAGTTATCAGAAGATTCGTATCTTTCCTGATTTGGTGGATAGTTGTCGGATTTATGAGGAGGACAACAATGCTCATTATCGTGTGATTAATGAGAAGAGGGGAAATAGTCAACAAGGTCGTGGTAAGCCTTATGACGCTCCGAGTAGAAAGGGTAAGCAGAAAGTTATTGATGGCAAGAGAACTAGTGGGGGAGATGCACCTGCTGGTGTTACGTGCTTCAAGTGTGGCAAGGTTGGCCATAAGAGCACTGTGTGTACTGCTGATGCCATGAGGTGTTACCGTTGTGTGGAGATTGGACATACGTCACCTGCTTGCAAGCATAAGTAGATGGTGTGTTTCAACTGTGGTGAAGAAGGACATATTGGAAGCAAGTGTCAGAAGCCAAAGAAGGAGCATTCTAGTGGAAAGGTGTTTGCCTTGTCGGGAACTCAGACCACTAGTGAGGATTCACTCATCAGAGGTACTTGTTTCATTAATACCATTCCTTTTAATTACTATTATTGATACCGGTGCTTCTCATTGCTTTATATCTGCTGATTGTGTTAATCGATTGAGTCTTGTGTTGTCTGCTATGAACGGAGAGATGGTTGTCGATACTCTGGATAAGGGTTCGGTGACCACTTCTCTTGTGTGTTTGAAGTGTCCCGTGTCGATTTTTGACAGAGACTTCCTTGTTGATTTTGTGTTCTTGCCGTTGAGAGGTTTGGATGTGATCTTAGGGATGAACTGGTTAGAGCATAACCGTGTTCACATCAATTGCTATGATAAGTCTGTGAGGTTTTCTTCTCCTGAAGAGGAAGGTGTTGAGTTGTTGTCTGCTAGTCAGTTGCGTTTGTTGGTGAAAGAGGATGTTCAAGTGTTTGCTTTGGTTGCATCAATGTCTGTTGAGAACCAAGCAATCATAGAAGAATTGAAGATGGCGTGCGATTTTCCTGAAGTTTTCCCTGATGAAATTCTTGATGTCACTACA